>NC_087201.1:78465601-78505601 GCF_015104395.2 Macrobrachium nipponense | reverse complement strand
ATAAATTATAGGTAGGGCTATCAATATGAAAATAACAAGCAAATGATTAAGAATATTAATCTCTCTCTCTCTCTTATCTTCGTGTAGTCAGGTGTTGCTAACGTGTTGCTCTCGATGCCGTCATCATCATGATCACAACCCCTCGATAGAAGATGTCTTATGGGGGGAAAAGAATACTACCATTATCACTATGTGAAAAAAAATGTTACTTAGATACTGATACCTTATGGGAGAAATTTATTCATACCATTGATTTTTCTTTTGCAACAATCAGTCGTCCTATATCTCTCTCATTATTCCTTTTTATTATTTATTACGACTTCCTTCATAATTATTCTTTTATCATCACCAATTCTTAAATCATTGGCTTGTTGATGTTTAGTGATGTAATTCGGAAACACTACTTTTCTGTGGGTACAACCAAGGTGTAATGAAAGTTATAATTTTCGAAAGAGGTCAGATCATTGATGGTGTCTCTGTGAACTCTCGAGAGAGACAGAGTTTCCAGCCCAGTGATTGGCTGTTGGAGCGTCATAAGAACTGGCGTTGGGCATGAGATGCACGGGTGACGTGAATCTATAATACATAGTAGTGAGATTCCTTATAGAATTCTATTTCCAAAGTTTGTCGGTTCAGAGTAGAATTAAGTTTCTTAAGACTCCAAAATTCTTTCACTAGTAAGGCAATCAGAAATGAAAGGCATTTTCCTTAAAACAAAGACCACCCACAAAAGTGTTACATCCATTAATCCCAGTTTAATCTATTCATCAATCATGCTGTCACAAAAGCATTAGGCAATCCCTCCATGGTAATTACCAAATATTACCTACTACACATATTTTAAGTGGACTCGATGAAAAATAAAAAAATTTCCCATTGTCATTTTAGAACACTCCACAAGATAAATGTATCCCTGTAAATAATGGTGGCTCTAAATCTGAAGATGATATTACTTTAGAAAAGCTTTTCCAAATATTCAATAATGCAGTAACTCGCCTATCAGTTTTTTCATTTTGCTTCCAAAAATTTCCAAGGCGAAACTGAACTTTCTCACTATTTTACAGGGTGCATTTCAGACCTTGAATTTTAATCTGAAACGCTCATTAATTTGAGAGATTTTAGATTACGTTTATTTACTGAACCATAGAGGACAGGCAGGTGACGTCTACTGGTTGCCATCACACACATACATGGGTGCCTTGAAACAAATGAGCACCACTCTGAATGGCAATCGGTTTCATTAAACTGTCTTATAGGGACTTTTTCCTTAAAATTAAATGTCAAAGGAAACTGACGATGCTGAAAATTAACAGGTCAGCTATCTCAAGGTTGTATAATAAGATAACCTGAGGAGAAATTCCTTTGTGCCATCTTAGAATTGGACAGTCCATAAGACACAAGAGTTTTTTTTAATGGCTGGGTCTCTGCAAAAATTTTGTCATGTCTACTTGATAACCTTGGCCAAGCATCCCAGCATTGTGGACCTGAACGAACATTTCCTCTCTGAGTGGCAAAATAGGGCAGGTTATAACCATTTCTCGAGGATATCCCAAGAGAAGAATTCATATATAGCATGAGAGAACTGGCCAAATGACCTCATTTCCTGTCGGTTTTCAACATTTAAAAACATATACATTATGGAAGTACACCATTTATAATACATTTACGATGGGAATGAAAGGTTTGTCAAACATTTTTATAGTAATTTTTCTTTGTCATAAATTGTTTGAGTTTTCTTTTTTATTTCAAATTATTCATTTCAAAGAAATCATTCGATACTTGACATAAAAAATAATTGGTCTGAACATCTACCTAACTCAAATCACTTTCACCATACCCTGAATTTTCCTCAATGACTTGAAAATAAACCACGTTCTTTGCTTTGAAAAATTTACTCAGATAAAAATTTACTAACTGGGTGATCCCAACTATGAAAACTGTCCTCTACTAGCATACCATAGATTCTCCAGCATTATTGAAAACAATAACTTATAAATAATAAGAGGAGTAAGGCTATTCTTTAATTACCTCTACATGAACATAAACATTACATAAGGTAATACAATATGAACATTACCTGACATTGTAGCTGTATTGTATCACCTTCTTGGACGGCTGTTCCTGGCTGCCACCAGACTCTAGGTAGTTCACCAGCAAAAACTCCTGAAAATATGAATGAAATATATAGCCTAATTATATTATATTTATTTGTTTGCCCACTTGCACTTCTGAAATACAATTATCCACATGATTCAAACTCTAAGCTGTAGTTTGAGTGTCCTCTCCACATCTCTCCTATTGCCAAAATAAGTTCCTTGACCACTATGTGCAAATTGAAATGCATATGAATAAAAATTAAGATAGACGAAGAAAAATTGCTTGGAACTAAACCAGATCCCATTTAGCAGAATTATTTTCCTTAAGAATCTCAGCTTATAAACAATGTGTTTAGCCGAGATACTCTTTTATATTTGACATGCAATTTGCAAGAGAACCTTCATAAGGGGTTTTGAGGGCAGATTAATAGAAAAAGATATTAGTACTGGTTTCAATTTTATTTATCATGAGGCACTTTTATATAAACTAATGAAGTTTGAGGGGGAAAATAAGTTTTAGGAAAGACTAAGAAGAAGTGAATTTTCCATAATGTTCTCGTTCTTTTTTATATGACAGAGATGAAATCATTTTCTTAAGTGTGTTTTTCCCTTTGACTGGTGTATGATGCATGCTTTCGATGGAGAACGAGAGATTTTTGAAAATACGTTTTAAATCTTTGATCGGTGTTTAGTGAATAGGCTTATCTTTGATGACGGGAAGATTCCATTCGGCTTGCTTTTCGTTTCTTTATCGGATTCCAGTGAATACCATTGATGGAGAGGGGGAAGGTTTCAATGATACTTGCATTTTTCCTGTTTGTTCAGTATCTAAATAATATAATTGATTTGGAAGTAGTATCTAAATAATACAATTGATTTGGAAGTACTATTCTATTCACATCACATCGGCCTAATAGCCGATTTCCTTTTTTAATGACAGTGGAATTCATTGTTGCAAAACCCATAAATAAACATCATGTCTGCATATTCCACATTACTGGAACGGTAAGGCATTGTCTCGAGTTTCTTGCTCACAAAATAAATAAAGAATCTGGCACTTTTAACTCGAACACGCTCTTGGTGGAATAGCGAGGCATGAGTAACAAGTGAAGTGATCAGCTCCCTCTCCTCCCCATAGCCGTGCTTCTCCGACATCCCGTGCGCGCCATCTTACCTGGCCTTTTAATGATAACCGTTATTTGAAAAATTTGCCTCACCAATAACCGAAGCCTTAAAATGCATAGGTCTATAGAACATTTTCTGCTCAGAAGGACCTTTTATTTCATTTCTCAAAATATTTGCATAAACTCATGTTATACCCTGTGTGTGTGTGTGTGTGTGTGTGTGTATATATATATATTATATATATATATATATATATATATATATCTATATATACACACACACATATATATATATATATATATATATATATATATATATATATATATAGATATATATGTGTGTGTATATATATATATATATATATATATATATATAATATATATATATATATATATATATGTGTGTGTGTGTGTGTGTGTTAATATACATACATCGAGCTACAAGTGTCCTTAATATCTATTTCGCTCTACCTCAGAATTAATATATTTTCATATATGTTAATCAAAGGAGAATTTTTTAGTCAATAAGAAATTTGTCGGTTCATGGGCGCAAACCATCATACCAACAAATTCAGGACACATAGTGAAGCTTTAAAACCACAACCCGCCACCGCCAAAATGATATAAGTTTTATGCCGCCTCTCAACTTCAAATACCCTCAGGTGTTCGTTGTTTTGGAGTCAGCATCAACCCACCTCGACCTCGGTAACTTTGTAGTGCTTTTGTCCGCAAGTAACCATTACACGAGTTATATCACATTACCGTGATTCATATACATACATTGAGCTACAAATGTCCTATAATATCTAATTCGCTCTACCTTGGAATTAATTTATTTCCATATATGTTAACCGAAGGGGAATTTTTTAGTCTATAAGAAATTCCCCTTCGGTTAACATATATTAAAATATATATTCTGAGGTTAGAGCGAATCAGATATTAAATATATATATTTTATATATATATATATATATATATATATATATATATATATATATATAATATATATATTTTTTTATATATAATTGTATATATTTATATATAGATTATATACAGATTATATATATATATATATTGTTTTTATAACATCTGGATTACACTGTAGTTAGTGTCATAAATGAAGACTGAGTAATTTCTGTATCCTTAATTACCATTAGTTGTTGGGCAAAGCTATTTAGTATTTCAAGAAATACATGTCTACTAAAAAATCAAAATCAGTTTTTTATATTTTGCAAGATGACACCAAATTTGCCAATGTAACTCACTGAAAGTTATATTCCTTAATATTCTTAGTATCAAATGCCAAAATTAATGCTGTTTGTTTCATTACCCCTATTATTAAGATTTTATCTTTTAATCCGTATAAAACATTTATTTTGAAGGGTTAACATGAAAATATATGTAAAAATATTTGTATTTCCCGGGGAATCCCCGGATTATTTTCTAAGTGTCCTAAAATCCCGGGCCTAACTGGAAACCCTAATTGTGACCTTGCCTAAGATGAAGCTTCTTTCACTTGTCATCTCAACCAATAGTACAGACTAGTGAATATTGACTGATAGTTATCAGGCTATTGAACCTAGGCTATTATTAATATTATATATGCCTATGATGAAGCTTAAATGGGATGAGAGCGTTGGAGATGACAATTATTTTACAATGCTGTTGTCAAATTTTATTGTGTCAGTTTTACCCATGAATAAAGAGCAATAATAATTAGTTCTGCCTCTAGAGTGTCAAACAGGACTGTAAATTCATGGTGGAAAGAAAGGCACATAACGTCGACAAATTGGTCAACTATATTGCTCAAGTGTATACAAACTTCAGCAGACTGAATTAACATTTTTATTTCTAAATATAGTACACATTGCCCCTGGTATATGCTGCAAAGATAATTTACCAATCTTTAAAGACTGCATAGAAAATAACCATAATGTAGTTGCCATATCTGCAAAACTTTATGGCTTAACTGTATAAGAAACATACCAGCAAAATTAAATATTTTTATTTCTGCATAAAGTCCACATTGTATATAGTAAATGGTGCATAACTCATTTGAAAGTCTTGACGGACATCTGAGTGAACACGTTTTAAAGAGTACAGGGTTTCCCATTAAATTGTACTATGGGTTGCGCAATTGTTGACATACGAATCATTGCATAGCAGGTAGGCTACTATGCGCTGTCCAATCTCTCCTCTCTCTACATAGTGCAAAACTGATATGTTATGAAGTACGCTATTATGAAAGTGATGAAACAAGTTGCAGCTTTCAGTAAATTGTGTCCTTCATCAGCATTTTTGTTCTCATTTGACTGGCCTATAATAATAAGAAAATAATGATGGAAGTTTACCACACCAAGACTGGAAGAATTTCACAACTAGATATTGTTGCTATCTGAAATACAGCCTAGTATATTATCAAAGCCTATAGCAAAGCCCAAGATTGTTGTTGTCATTCTGCAGAATCTGCACACAATAGATGTGGCTGATAATGTCCGACCTGATATATAGTCTTCCATTCCTAAAGTAAAAGTAAAATAATAAAACGGTAGAATTCATTGTATTTCTAATAGCGAAGGTTACTCTCCACCTCGCTTCTTAATTTATCTTCTTCAAATTGAAGAAACCCCTCGGGAGACTAGACCAATGTAGCCTTGACTATAGCCTAAGCTAAGACTTGTCATAATTTATTGCAAGTATCGAAATCATGATCTTGACTAACATTTGCTTTATACATAAAACTACAAAAGCGAAAAGAAGTTATAACTTTGAATTCATATCTCAAATGCATCCATTTTTATCATTAGACTATGCTCTCCTAACTTTCCGTTTTCACTTCATCCCGTGTCCTCTTTCAGTTTCACTGCATCCAGACTGACGGTTCTTCCACGACTCGAGGGAGTCACGGCGAGCCGAGGATTCATGTTACAGTAACATATTTAGTTTTCATTCTGTAATATTATTGTACCATGAAATATTTTTGCGTTTCACAATCCAATATATTTAATAACGAGTGACCAACTTTTCCTAATACTTACAAGTTTACAAAGTAAATATAAGATTTAATACAAGAACAACGCCAATCCAGTACAACAGTTAAAAAGTCGCACGACTTTTGCTTCATACTGTACAAGGTATATGGTTGTTGGCCTAGAAAACATGATTGTTCAGTATGCCAATGATGCAAAACTTTTGGGTGTAGTAATGTCTCCACATAGAAATGCAGCTGCCCTATAATATAGTTTCAACCGTGATGGAGCGAATTAGGAAATGGTGTAGTTACGTATTCTTCGTAAGACCTCATTTATTTACAAGTGATAAAATCAAGGCAACCTGTTGTTGGCCATTTGTCCTTCCTGTAGTACTAGAATACTATTCTCCGGTGTGGATGTCGGCTTCTGCTAGATATTTTCCTCTTTTAGATAGAGTGGTTTATGATGGTTGGTTTCTGTTTCCTAATATTAGCAGTTATGACTTGTACCATTGGCGGATGACCTCTTGTTTATCAAATTTTCATACTGAAAAATTCCAAGATTTGCATCAGTTGCAAACAAGATCCCGTCCCTTTCTTTCTGTCAACAAATAAGTCACTTCAGCGTTCAAAAGCATCTATTGAAACCATTCGCTGGGTATAACTGGATTGGATAATGGTCATAGTTCGTTTCAAATAATGTTAGGTCCTCGTGACATGTCGACAGAATAAAAGTTTATCCTCTGAACAATGGTTCGGGCGAAATTAAAATCAATATGGTTAATCTGAAAGTAAAGATTTGTGGCTGATTTTACGCAGAACATCCAGGGCTTTTAACTGTTCAATAAAGAGTATACAAGTACGTAGGATTTGTAAGAAATGTACACCATCTATTATCATTTTGTCAATGTGATAAAATAACGGAAAAAATAATAACAATCAGAATACTTGTGGTTCTCAACCTCAATGCTAAACGCATCTTCATCCAGCTTCATAGGATAAAATCTTCAGTTCTAATAATCCCTTCAAGTTGATATGGTTGGAAAATCTTGAAGAATATCTACTTCTGAGTTCTGATTAATTCACCTGTCTAAAAGGACATTTATCTAAAGTGCAACAGGAAGCATAAAAAATAACGAGAGAGAGAGAGAGAGAGAGAGGAGAGAGAGAGAGAGAGAGAGAGAAACTCCAACGCAACCAAAGACAGCAACACTGGGATCGACAGAAAAAAAAAAACAGCCAGTACGCTTCGAAACCTCAAATCTCAATATATTTATTTACCTTACACGAACATAGGATCTCTTTCGAGATTATGGAGGCATTAAGATAAGACCGCTTCCTATCCTATTCAAATATCCAAATGTATCATGCAGTTTTTTGCCTTGTCTATATAGGTCTGACTCAGTTCGGGGGATAAAAAAAATGACGATAAAAGTAGCTAAGGGCAGCAGACTGAAAAGCATACGTGAATATCATCGACTGCCAGTGAGAGAAGGAAAATGTGGTGTTATGTTTATATCCCGTAGACTTTTATCACAAACCGTATAACTGAGTCTATGCCCGGGGCAATTTAATAGAGATTAATCTTCTTTTCTTTTTCCATGTTAGTAACCAAAAACACTTATACAAATTTAAACACATCCAATTGCAAATTTACCGCTCACCATTTTTTATTTACTAAAGGATATAAATCAGTTTGTTTTGTTTGTTTGTTTGTATGGTGCTTTTACGGTGCATGGAAACAGTGGTTATTCAGCAACGGGACCAACGGCTTTACGTGACTCCCGAACCACGTCGAGAGTGAACTTCTATCACCAGAAATACACATCTCTCACTCCTCAATGGAATGGCCGAGAATCGAACCCGCGACCACCGAGGTGGAACACTAATACCATACCAACCACGCCGCTGAGGCGCTAGGATATTAATCAGGTTTTTTTGACGACTTAAAATTATTTTCTTAATTGTTTAAAAATAAGATCTAGTCTTCGTAATAAAGGTACGAAAAAAGTCTTCGCACACTGTTTGATCATGTCTCCTAACCCCTAAAAAACAAATAAAAGAGAAAAAAAAAAACAAATTTAAGGTTAAGTCATCCCTCAAAAAAAAAAAAAAAATGCTTTCAAACAGGTCTCCAGAAAACTCAATAAAATCGGAAGGGCCCAAGTTGTTCAAACACACCAAAAAGACTATAAACGGATCATTATCGCTTCGAGGTTCATAACCAAAACTTGGTGAAAGAGAGAGAGAGAGAGAGAGAGAGAGAGAGACTAACCTCGATCTGGCTTTTTCTCTCAACGACATTTGAAACTGGCAAATATTCTTGGGGACCAAATCTTTTACCAGTTTTATTGCTCACAAACAATATTGTTTAATGAATCAATTACGAAAACAAACATACTAATAATTATATATATACAGATATATATATATAAGTTCTATATATATATATATATATATATATTATATATATATATATATATATTAGTATATTACACATGACTGGTAAAAATGGTCTGCTGCAACAGAATTCCATCTACTAATAAAAGGAGCCATTACTTACCTGAAGAGAGAGACAGCAGTCTCTGAAATATAGTACTTACTTTCTATATTTTGGTGTTTTCATGGGACACTTTTAATATATATATATATATATATTATCATATATATATATGTATATATATATGTATATAAGTATATATACATATATAATCTTTAACCATATGCTTTTTCTCCTTTAAAGGAGAAAGCGCCAGAAGCGTGAAAGTGTATGGTCTCAGCAAGTTTATAAAGGCCTGTCCACACAAAGAAACATTGTTTGGAAACAAATTTTGCAAAACAGTTTCTTGGAATTGCTTGTAAACAGTTTGCAAACAGTTTGGAAACTGTATGCAAGCAATGTTTCCTGTCCGGACCTCAGTTGTCGTCAGGATGCTTGTCGGTGCAGTAGCCTCTGCATTCTACTTGGCAGTTTTAATGCACTCGAGTAGGGATAAGAGAGAGAAAAAGAGATGGGTGAGGAAGTTTTTAGAGAAAGGGAGTGTCACACATACATGCACATGTGTATATAAACATATGTACCTATGCACATTTACATACGTAAATGTGTACATGCACATATGAAAATATGAAAATGTAAATATGTATATGCACATACCGGTGTATATGTACATATACATTTATACATATATTTACAAATATATAAACACGTATGAATGAAATGTATATATGTATGTATTTAAATATATGTATATGTATTTATACAAATATAAATACATATACACGTGTAAATATATAAACATGTATATATAAACAAACATACATTATACATGTGTATATATACAAATACACTAAATGTTTTCCATTCTGGATAGGAAACTAATATACAGTAAAAAAAATTTGCAAACACTCTGCAAACTTTGTTTCCAAACAATGTTTCCTAGTGTGAACAGGCCTTAAGGATGAGGCTGCTAGCCCCGTCACTTTTTCTTAACACCATTTGGTGAAGGAGGATAACTTGGAAGGAAGCAAAATCTTTAAATCTCACTCTTGAAGATTACATGCTTACTATTGATGTTCAGAGAAAAGTTAAATGTTAAAGTTCAAAGAGTTTAGGTGTAGATTTAAGACACCGTATTAGTAACTTCAGTAAGTGCAATAGACTGTTTGGAGTTACATTTCTTGGAAGCAAATATATAAGACTGTGATGGTTTAAATGCTGCAAAAAAAAAAATAAAATAAAAGCATGAGGTGCTTTACTTGCAAACTCATTCAGCAACCAGGGAAGTACACTATCTACCCCAAAAAGACTTCAAAGACTAAATTTTTTAGATATAGCATTTTAACATGGTATAAAGCATACTTCCCGTATGAAGCTAAGTGATAGGGCCAATTGCAGTGGAACTACAGATCTTTTTAACGTAAACTAAGGGGCATTACTGAATGATTTACAGGCACAAAAAGACTAAAAAAAAAAGAGCACCATGAAACCGTAGGAAAGTATGTAAGACACATATGCTCATTTATTTTCAGGAAGCTTTGACTAATAAATTAAGGGGAAATAGTAAGAAGTTGGAGATGAAATTTGAATTTCCTCTTGAAGTACTCGTAAGCTCTAAGGAGTCTGGCCTTCCGATGACTCCAACGGAGCTTTGAAGGCAGCATAAGAGGAGCCCAACAATATTTCTAAAAGATTCAATACCACCTCACTCAACCCTGGCTAGACAGAAAGCAAGCAAGATGAAAACAAAGGTCTGGATGGAGAGTGAAAGATAATAATGAAACATGACGTCATATGAGAATCTTACAGCCTACAACGCTGGAAACCCTCTGCTAATTGAAAAAGAAATAAAAAAAAAATTATCTTTAGTCGCATGAAGACTTGACAAAAGTCACATGCGGTTCCTGAAGCCAGAGAACGTTATTAAAACGCCTAAAATTTTTTCAAGTTATGCAAATCAGCAACAATACCTTGGCTTAGCACACTGAACTGCAGCATGTATTAGTTCAGTCAATTCCCGCATGCATTTATCTGTTCCATTTCACACAGTAACATCCAAACCCGGATCTCAAAGCTTGTGCATGTAGTATATTTGTCTGTCTGCAATTATTTACATTGATAGCGTCTCCCTGTGTAATACTGCTCTTAATATTCGTGGATGAATGAAAACGACAACTGAATGTGACCAGAACACGAGTAGTATATCGTCAAATTTGACAAAAGTTTGTTCGTTCGAGAGATTTTGTACATAAACTTATGTAAAATTCGTTCACGTAAATTTTCTTTCTCTTGTAATCCTACAATTTTTTACTTAGTATAGGAAAGGGGCCAATGGCCTTGCCACCGTGATACTGGTTTAATTTCAATTCCCATAACTTTGCCTTTATGTAATTTTCTACTTTACTGCAAATGATTTCATGATAAACAATCATTCCATGCAATATTGAAGCATAAATATTTTACGTGCCATTAAATGATAAGGATGTATATAAATGAAAGAAAAAATGTTTAAATGCAAGAGCAGATATTAAATACGCGTAAAATACTACACATGCCTTAAGTTTCGATGAAAATAAGTACTTTAATTAAGTTCGTTGTTATTTAAAATCTAATAAAAAGATCATAGGTAATTAGTTCCTTAAATATAAAATAATGTGAACTGTTACGAAAAGTGTAAATGCAATAAAATCATAACCGGAGAGAGAGAGAGAGAGAGAGAGAGAGAGAGAGAGAGAGAGAGAGAGAGAGAGAGAGAGAGAGAGAGAGAGAGAGAGAGAGAGAGAGAGAGAGAGAGAGATTGGCAAGAAACAAACTGCTTCACCATCACTGTCTAATGATGCATTCACTTTTCTTATAACATGCGAGTTCTTTGAAACATCAGACGGAGCGGTAGATTAAATTCTAACAATATTACACGGCCGTCACATATAACACAAGGGTCGTACCGTCACTGTCGTCAGCTGACATAATCTGTTGGCTTTTTCTTTTTAGTCCGGGAGAGAGAGACGTGTACGAACTACGACTATGTGTGAAAACACTTTGCTACAAATGATGAAGAGATATAAAAGAGCAGTGATGATACGAATTTGCAAAGAAAAACTCTCTTAACTTCTATACAGAATTGAAGAAGCTGCGTCCACATCAAACCGACTTGTAAGTTTAAAGGAACAAAAACACGACTCTCAAATTTAGCGTTTCGGAATTTCTGATGCGTTTTTCAAAGGAGATAAGGCTTTGGATATTTACAAACTGATTTACCAAATGCACTGTACACATACGCAAACTGTGGGTAACATTATGTATTAAAAACGCGCTTTAATCTGCAAGAGAAAACACGTTATATTTACAAATAAAAAAGCTGAAAATATATAGTTGACATAAAATCCCTTGGCATTTTAATCACAACAGAAACTAATTTTGGCAACTCTACAAATTGGCTTTCCCAAAATTTGATAATACTAAGTTCTTGTAGCTAGCTGTTTAGACCACCTTTCATAAGTAGTCTCCTTCAAAATCGCGTTCCCGCTCACAGGAAGAGTGCTATTGTGCTGGTTACAAGACAACCAGATATCATTCAACGAAGTTTATATATATATATATATATATATATATATATATATATATATATATATATATATATATATATATAATATAATATATATATATATATATATATAATATATATATATATATATATATATATATATATATATATATATATATATATATATATAATATATATATAATATATAATATATATAATATATATATATATATATATATATATATATATATATATATATATATATATATATATATATATATATATATCAAATCTGGCAGAATTTAATTCAATTTCTAACCAACAAAGGCATCGAGAAATCTTTAGCATAAAACTGCCGATGAAACTATAAGCTGTGAAAAAATCCATTTACTTCATATTTATGTTAAATGTTTATTTACTTATACTGTTTTGACGAGCTGGTATGAATAAGAGAGACTCGATCAATAATAATCCTGCTCATAACAGAAACTTTGCAGAGTAGACCAAAAGACATCCAAGTCTTCAGGTTGACAAAAGCAATTAATTTTTCCTTTTCTTTTCCTCTTCCTAATTTCTTTCCGCTCTCTTCCCACCACCTTCTTAAGTCTTATCTCATCTTAAAACACCCGGAGAGACGGGTGTCTCAAAAAGCTTGTATAAGCGTCACTCTAATGTCACAGATCTGAGTTTTTCCTATGGTATGGAAGTCGTGTCCTCTTAAAGATGAGACCTTTTTACCACTGTGATGAAAACTCTCAATTCTAAACATGACAACAAAGCGTCACTTTTGTAAGCATTCGGATCACACACCAACACCACAATGAATCTAAAACAAATTACATATATTGTATTTGTGTGTCTGAATGTTGTGAACTGCCATTTAAAAAAAACAGAAACTAACAATCACTAAAAAATCAACGCAAATGTCTTCAGCCTTTGCCGTGGATTAACAGAATACTAGGTAAGCTAAGTGGTTTAATAACCAAACTATAATTCCCATGAAAACAAAATAGCTTTAAAACAAACATTTACATAACGGAATGAAGCAATCTTAACATGAAATATTATGAATGTAGTTACTGATAGATAATCCAAGAGACTATAGCGTCATTCAAAGAATGGCTGAAATACATACACGACAGATGACGTAAACCTAATAGCAAAAATAGCAGACGGGGGGGGGGGGGGGGGGGGGGGGGAGGGGGGGGGGGGGGGGGGCAGGGGAGACAGGAGGGTAATATGATCATATCAATGGCATCTTCCTTCGCAAGTAAATCTGTTTGCTTAAGGACTCGGGAGGAAGGAGAAGAGAGAGAGAGAGAGAGAGAGGAGAGAGAGAGAGAGAGAGAGAGAGAGAGAGAGGGAGGGAGAGGGGGTGGGATGCAGAGGGGGACTTACTTTCGACGCATCTATTCAAGATAAGAGAGTCAATGTTTGTTTTGGTCTGGATACTTGAGCGAAGACTTTAAAATTATGAATGAAAGCAGCTTATTCCTCAGATCAAGTTACCTAAAGAATTACTTTTTTCTTTGGTTCCGCTTCCCCTCGTACACACGCGGCCCTCTCTCTCTCTCTCTCTCTCTCTCTCTCTCTCTCTCTCTCTCTCTCTCTCTCTTCTTCTTGCTTCTCTGTCCCTATTTTTTTGTCCCTATTTTTTTCTTTTGTCTCCATTGTTTTCCTTGTCTATAAAAATTCTTTAAGCAGTCTACAAATCATTCTTAAGCAAAGAAGTTAAGCTAAAGTTAAAAAAAAGAAAAAAAAAAGTCGCAGGACCTGTGACCTGATGTGCAAGAGTACAAACCGCTTAGGTCAATGATAGGCGGTAACCACACCATTCTAAACAAGTTTAAGTGCCTTCCAAAGGACGCCAGTTAGATGCTTTTCCGACTGCTTCTACTTGTTTCACTTGTTACAAAATCGCCTGACGACTGAGGAAGGAATCTACAGTATTCAGCAAAACCAACCCCAACTCTAAATCTTCCTCTTAATTACTAAAGTTAAAAAAATTGTTACGCCATCAAAGTTCTAGGGAATGAATATGGAATGTAATTATTGAAAGCATTAAGTTAATTTCACACTGAAATACACACGGCCATAATTTCCCTCCTATTATAGAACAGCCGAACTTTTTTACCACAGGAGAAAATCCCGTTGAAGATTCGAAAACGATAGTCCAACTTTTCTAAAGCCTGCAGTTGAATATTGTTGATACCAAATATATTGACTCAATTTTAATACGTGTCTCCCCCTACAGGGTTCAATATTATTGCTCAATCAATATCGTCAGTCGTGCGAAGGATTTCAGAGGCGTCATGACGGACACTGATGTTGCTTTAATCGGAATTGCAATTGACTGCTGCACATTGGTAGACTTAGGGTAATTGTCATTATACTTTTTCAACAAGACTTCATATGCACTATCTTTCTTTTGTCCGTCACTGTATTCTTTACTATTAACCTGCCACAGAACAGGTAAATCCCTGCACAATTGCACGATTTCCAGTAGGAATTGTCTATCATCCTTCTTGCCAGAGAAGTCGACGGTATGAGGGCAGGATGGACACTCACAGGATACTGCGCAATGTTACCCTCACACTACTAAAATATCAAACTCTTTGTGATGTCCTCAATAATATTGTATTCTTCAATACTGCCCCTACACTTTCAATAATACTGTACTAAATAGAATAATGCACAATGACACTGATCATGTAGGGGAAGCTTACAAGAAAAACCTGCCAATTATTAGCGACACCACACAAAAATGATCCTCCTCTACAAACAATAGCGATTAGAAACAAACTCGGTTGGCACACACCTCGTTCTCTAACGACTGAAAGACTAAGAGAACCGGCAACAGAAGAACAGAGACTGCCATTAACGAGTACAAGGGTAAGCAGACGACTTCAGATCCCTCGTGCAGAAAGATGAATTTGGCTTCTCCACATTATCTGCTTCATCTCGGAGCCGATGGGGAACCGTCACAACTACGCGACTTGACGGCGATGTTGTTAGTCATCATGCAAGCTGAGGTCCTGCTGGGAACTAGCCATATAAAAATCTGTCTGGAAACTTGAAGAAGAAGAAGAAGAAGAAGAAGAAGAAAAACCTAGAGAGAGAGAGAGAGAGAGAGAGAGAGAGAGAGAGAGAGAGAGAGAGAGAGAGAGAGTCCTATGAAGTGCACCTTAAATTCTCAATGATTAAATTTGTTTATCTCCAGTTTTTGGAAGATGCAGCAGCAAGCCAGGAGGAGGAGGAGGAGGAGGAGGAGGAGGAGGAGGAGGAGAGGAGGAGAGAGAGAGAGAGAGAGAGAGAGAGAGAGAGGAGAGAGAGAGAGAGAGACTGTATATTTTTTTTCCATCAGTAATTGCGGATTTGAGCTAGAAAACAAAATTCTGAACTCACGACCCTTAGAAGTAGACATAGTTATTAGCAATTTCATGAGGTAATATAAACTTTAATTAATAAATACCGCTGTCCACTCTGAAAAGATTACTAATGAACTTTTTCACAAAACACTTATTTAACTCCAACCATCGACTTACTCATGACTTAGCAAGCAGTCAGGCACGTTCTCTTCTTTCCCCCCCCCCCCCCCCTCCCCCTCCCCCTCCTTCTCTCTCTCTCTTGCTCTCTCGATAAAGAAGACTTGTTTAATGAGACGTGAGAACCATATTTGTCGTGGCAGAGAACTGATCGGCGATGCGATAATTCTCAAGTCAAAACAGGACGAAAAATTTCTCCTTGACGCCAAAATAACAGACAGCATAGTTACAAAGCAGCAACAGGCAAGGCTCCCAGAGGGGAGAGATCTTTCAAAACTTTAAGACTTCGTAACCGTCCCTCCTGTTTTGCAATGAGTAATAGTTCTAACAGATCAAAATGTAATGATTCCCACTTCATTAGGCTAGAGTTTCCTCTCATGAAACAATAATGGCAAATACATTATTTCTGTTATTATTCTTTCTGCTGGACAAAAAAAGTAAATAATTGGATACTGATTAAAATGTTAACTATTTTTCTACTAAACTCCTCCCCTGTCGTTAAATGTGACAATATACGAAGTACGGTAATTTACAGCTTTTTGATAAATCCCAAGCTTTTTTTTTCTGAAGATAGTTTTAATTCTCCCTCAAATGCATTACCCCAGGTATATCGTAACGATAATAAAGCAGTACACCCTTAAATATAAAACACTTGTCCGTTATCAGCTGTGGTCTGTTTTAAAAAGGTCTGGGAATGGGAATGGGAATGTATTTTGCAAAAACTAATGGTGCGCTATTATCATTAAATTGTTGTTTGAGGTTGCTGAAAATTTCCTCTTTTAGGCCCTTAAAAAGTACCTTGCACTCTCATCCTGACTTCTTGATACCTAGTGTACGTACAGAATACAATTAAGTACTATTGATATATTTCTAACTAATAATAACTACTTCCAAGACAGTTTCGACAGCAGATGCTTCCTCTAACTGTTGAAATCAATCTTAGCGCTGCATTTGGCTTTTTACCTTTGGCTCCAGATGCTTTTGTCACACACAAAAAAAGGTTTTTAGTGAGAGTAGTTTATCCATCTCTTCCAGCATCAATATTTAGAGTTCTGGGATTTCTATTATATTTTTAATCTTGATTGATGACCATAAAATACAGGCTGAAATGACCTGGAGAGAACAGTAACTGGCGTGGTTTCTGAGGTATTCGGCTGAACCAGAGCAAATGAAAGAATATTAAGTAACTTATGTCGTACCATGCTCATATTCCATGGTTCACTGGGAAATACTAGCACTCTCAATCGATGATTCTTGGTGGGAAAGGTACCTTACGTTATATCATACCCCAAGCTGTTTTGTTACTGCGCTTTAAAACATATCTAGCGTTGCCCAAAAACTGATGTTCAAAAGGTTTTATGTACCTAATGATATAATATTGATTTACATATGACACAGGGCCTGTTTTAACACTGTTGAGACAATATTCCTGCCATATCCTGCGATTCGTTCTTGGAGGCAACAACACAGTAACTCTTTACCAGCATCCTACAACTTTTATTGTGATTTAGGCCACCGTCTGATTTCTTGCCTTTCCATCTAGTTTTTAATTTAATGCCTCAGAACAATATCGTATCATCAGGTGATCAGGGCTACTATTTTTGCACCGCCTCAATATCCATATTTTATTTAAAGTTTCGCAGTGCCACTATACTCGTACATCACCTCAAGTCTTTCATTGCATTTACTATAAAACTGTTGCACAGTTTTCGTCATATTAAAATTATCTATCAGAATAATCTATGCGTGAATGCTAATTGTTAAACGTTATTTACAAATAACTACTGTTTTAAAAGTTGTCACATCTATGTTTAAGGTTACTCTCTTTTTACAACTCCTCGACTTATGCTATTTCTAGCCCAGTGTCTCGTCATTTCAAGGATGATAAGTTTCCGGTTTTTTTTTCTAATTCAATTATGATACCAACAAACATTAACTTCTTATGGTCTTGACACTACTGTAAGATTCGTCAGCTTTGATTTTGCCAATTGTGTGCTGTCCTCCTTGACTGTATCAGACCTTGAATTAGTAATTTGACTTCCTTGCACCTTTCAAAAACAATTCCCTGAAGGGATACTGACACCAGGTCCCGATAAAGAAATTTAGGACCATCCCTTTAGATCACCACTTTCCCAGTTTTGCTGTTAAATAGCCTGAGCTAAATCTTCTTGATAAGATTCACTACGGGGCAGCTTTAGATAGGAATGCGGACCTGAAAACAAACAAAGATCATTCAACTTATGTGAAGATGGGCTACCCACTTATATTTCCCCCACTTATCATTTCTCTATTTGTTTGCTGAATACAGTTTACCCGCATGAAGGTGTAATCAAACAACAGGAAGCAAAACAGCTATCTAAGTAAACCAACGAACTTACGATGAAACTGTTCACCCTTCATCCTACCTCAGCTGAGAAGATTATGCCATAGCATGAAATAACTCTTGTAATCGGATCACATGAAATTACCTAACACTGCACAGCTGGTGTTCGTTTAGATTTTTGACAAGAGAAGTTCTTAGAATAATAAGGGAAATCGTGAAAATTGTATATTGGGTTTAAAATAAATCAATATACAGGAGGGGATTCAAACCTTTTTCACTGTCTTGAGTTAGAACCTGTCTATCTCTCTATCTCGCAATAAAAACACATTCTTCGTGTTTGATTTGAATGATTAAGAAAAGAAAAGGCCATTGTAGAAAACGGACTTTCGACCTTCACCAAGGTCCTCTTCAGCTAAGTACGGCTTTCGACAGTGGTTGTTAGCTGATCTATCTATCCACCTATCTAAATTAATAACACATCAAAAATTCCTTCAACTTCAAAGAAGCCATACTTAGCCAGGACTCAGACCTCTTTATGGCCAGTTATGACGCCGAGTCTTTGTTTGCCTATACATGTGAATGAGACTAATGAAAATTATTATCAAGAAACTCTTTAGTGAAACTGACTCTCTTTTTTATAATTTTAACAAATCTGATTTTAAGAAACTATTGCAACTGGCAGTGCAGGGCACTGCCTTCATTTTTAATAATAATTGTTACACTCAAATAGATGGTATGGATATGGGTTCTCCATTAGGGCCCATATGTGCAGGCATTTTTTGTGTGCTCCCTGGAGGAGTACTTTTTAGACACCTGTCCATTGAGTTACCATCCGCTGTTCTACAAAAGGTACGTTGACGATACCTTCGCGCTTTTTAAATCCAAGTACGACGCCGAAAGCTTTCTTGATTTTATTAATAGGGCACACCCACATATAAAATTTACTGTGGAGTGCGAAAGTGGTAATAAACGACCTTTCTTCGATGTTTTAGTCTTACGACAATGTGATCATTTTAACACTTCAGTTTACAGGAAGAGAACTTTCACAGGACTAGGTTCAAATTTTTAGTCTCTGTTTTTTGGCTTTAAATTAAACTTTTTATCTACATTACTTCATGGTGCTTTCTCAAGGACATCTAGTTGGGAGTTTTTTAATCATGAAATCCACTTTTTACGTCCATATTTTACAAGCAATTATTTTCCCACAACACTTTTTCACAGGTATGTTTTTAAACTTCTTAATAACGTTTTCATTCCAAAAGTCCTTGCCTACTGTGTCTAAGCTTCCATTTTATGCAAATACACCTTTAATCCATGACAAATATGTCTATGATGCACTAAGAAAAATATTTAATTATATACCAGCTATCAGATTTAATATCAGCCCGACAAATCCACTTAGTTTAGATAGTTTGTTTAAATTCAAGGATAAACTTGACCCTTTGATGACCGCATGTGTTGTGTACAAGTTTAATTACCCTGAATGTAATCTAGGGACCTACGTGGGACCCAGACAGAAGTTACTAAGGGATCAAAATTGATTGTCATAAGGGCGTTAGCTATCGAACTGGTAACAAACTTGCTAATCCTGAATTTTTCTAATGTCAGACAATACGCCAATAAATTCAAGCATAATATACAATGCAAAGATTTTGAAATAATCGGACGGGCTCCGAGTGGCAAACTATTGACAATCCTGGAGTCCTTGTTTATTAAACAGCTCGTTCCTCAATTGAACACTGAACAGTCTTCCTCGACAACTCTCTACCTTAGGTGAGCTGTTGCCTTTTGTCATTTCTGGTTTGTTCCTTCTGACTTCCGTCCTTCCTTCTCTCTTGATGGTTGGTTCTGCTGCAACTAGTTTTTATCTTATTTATAATGTATTATGTCTTGTAATTGTATTTTAGCGCTTTTAATGGTAATTTTATTGTTTTCTGTCTTTATACCTTGAAACTGAAACTGTTTTGAAACGTCGCAATAAATGTATTTTAAGGACCACCTGAGATGTGCTTCCTCCTACAACAGTCTTCTATTGTTCGAGTTACTAGTAACCGCCATATCTTAGAACGTTATATATGAATATATATACTACTTATATATATATAGTTTTTATATATATATATATATATATTGTATATAATATATTATATATATATATATTGTATATATATATATATATTATATATTGTATATATATATATGTATATAATGTATATATATTAATATATATATATATATATTGTATTAGATATATATATGGTATATATATATATTGTATTATAATATATATATATTGGATATAAGATATATATATTGTATTGATATATATATAATTTGTATATATATATATATATATATTGTATATATATAGATATGTTATAATATATATATATTGTATATAATATATATATATATATATATATATTATATATATATATAATATATATATATAATATATATATAGTATATATATATATATAGATAGATATATCACATATCTCATTTTCATGGACACAAAGAACTTTATTCCCCTGAGCTTCTCTTGGGTGGCACAGTTAATTAAAAACTTTGTAGTTAACCAACATTAGTGGGTCGCAACCAAGGTGGAGGGAGAATCTATGTAGCTCCTTTCTCCAAACATGATAGAGAATATATTGTAATCTGTGCTTGTATTTTCTAACTACTGTCTCGTCGTTACTTTTCCTTGCATGCATAAATTGTTGCGTTACATAAAAAATATTAAGCTATTCAGTCAACTTGATACAACTTATTCCTACAGATATTGCATTACGAAAATATTCTAGTATCCTTTGTACAACCGCCTGTATCTTCAATATTTGATCACGTTGTCTTTACACTAATACTTACTATTTAGACCTTCCAGAAACTTCTTAAAAACGAGGCCTGGAAATTTGGCAGAAACGCAAAAACTCATCACTTGCTAATTTACATCCAGCGTAAAATAAAAAATTCAAAACATTGTTTTTATCTTAAGGAGATCTATTTCTGGATACAACTTGCCGTGCAATAAACTGTAGCCTTTGCTATTGGAAAGTGCAACATTTGCTTACTTGGAAAAAAAAAGGAGGGGGGGATGACCACGAGTAAGAGACCCAGCCCCCAACTCTGGTAAGTCAAGACCCTTTAACGTTCAATACTTCTTCCTATCCAGCAGACATTAAATACGGCGCTATTCCTTCTTGTATATGACGGCGCCATGTCACGGCTAATTCGACTTAATTCCCGTGTTGACCCGAGATTCAGATCTAAGTCGAAGCATCGTGTGCTTGGCTATAAAGAAGAAATATGACCCTGGGGAGATTTTCAATCTTTTTTTAACGGCTTTTTAACCCATTCTTCGCCTGGGGCGTCTATACAGCTAGTTATCAGTGATATTCCTGAGTTTTTCATTACAGTGCAAATTTGTATGCACTTTATATGATAGGAAAAATTCTACAGTGACAAGAACTAAATTACAATCCACAAATAGCGGAACTTTTACATCTGATGTCACCTCAAATACTTCGCTACCTATTTCCCATAATAATCTATATATAGATATCATATATATATTAGATATATAATAGATATATATAATATTAAGATATATATATATATATATATATATTAATAATATCTATATATGTATATATAATATTATGATATATATATATATAAATATATATATATATATATATATATCTATTTATATAACAGGAAAACAGCAGTCATTCGAATATATTCTCAAGGAAGCAAGGGAGACGTCTTCTGGTAATTCAAAAGGCTTTATGAGCGACGTTCCCCATCATCACGGCTGTAAATTAAGTTACCAGAAGACATCTCCCTTGCTTCCTTGAGAATATAGTATATATATATATATATATATATATATATATATATATATATATATATATGCATGAGAGAGAGAGAGAGAGAGAGAGATTTAAAACTTTAAATACTTCGCCTTAGCCCAGCTCAAAACCTTAGCTTTACAAAAGGACAAAAATGTAGTCGAACACAAGTACAGGCGCGCATTACAAAAAAAAAAAATGTGAATAAGGCAAAACCCAAATGCTCAGGAGTAAATAGTCCACGCTGGCAACTGGCAACAGTAACTGAAGACTAGCAAATCATTTACGGCATTATTAAAGGATCTACGAGCGTTTATATTTTCATGGTTACAGTCGTGAAACTGCTCTCTCTCACTATATCCATTACATGGTGAAGTGCTAACAACTTCAAAACATGATATAGCGTTTGCCATGTTTGTTTGGAAAATGGACGTGGCCGTACTATAGCCCGTGTGTGTGGAATTCCATTCTCTTCCAGAACATAATATACAATTTAGTCCTAGGGCCAAGCGCTGAGAGGAAAACTGAGCTTAAAAGGTTACAAAAAAGGTATAACAGGAGGAAAACCTCGCAGTTGCGCTATGTAACAATTGGTAGAAGGTGAAGAGGAACATGGAAGGAAGACTATGAAAGGAGGTACAGGAAAAAGAATGACAGCATGTGAGGTGCACAGACGGCGCTAACCTCCTACGGGGGTTCACTTCCAGAGTAACAAAACACACGGCGATAATGCAGTCAATGAATGTGGCTTATTCCTTGTAACTGGAACCCGCCTGGAAATAGGAAACACACAAAAAGGGAAAAATGGAATGTTGTCTCTGTCACAGCTTCCGATTTTTTTCCAGCTGTCCTTAAAAATTATCATAAATAAAAACAAGAAAAAGTTACATAATCTGAAGTTCTTGTTTCCTCTGAGATTCATAGCCTATGAGTGCCTCTTTGATCCTACGATTCAAGATAAAATCAATGTCCATATCTTAATTAAAATCGAAGCAATGAAAAAAATAATAAAGAAATCTAATAAATTCGTGTTAGAAGATAACAAACTTCGGTTGCCCTTTAACGCGTTCGTTTTGAGCGACTAAAGTCTTTGGAGCAACGCTCAAGTATCGCAAGGATTAGGATGGAACTGGAAGAACAAGAAGTAACAATGAGTTACACAACGGCATATTCCTTCCTATAGTGTAATGACCATTTAATACTTCACAAACAAAAATCACGAATAATACAACGGCAAACGAATTTGTTTGGTTACGAATCAATTATAAATTCTCGGCCAAAATAAAAAAATGTCACATTTCCCAATAATAACACGAAACATACCCGTTGAACGTAAATGAAGTCTTTATGGACCATCACAGGGAAACCGTCTGTTTCTTGTCCCCTCCTACAAATCGCATTAGGTATTCAACAAGTACCTGGGTTGCTGTTTTACACGACAAACTTCCAGATTAAAAATGGAAGCATGTTTGTTTTCCCCCAGATACGTCACTTGTTGGGAAACTGTTCTTGTCTCGGCGTGGTTGAAATAAGCATACAAACAATTAGACTTACTTCATCAGTATTTAGGCCTATGTGTATACAGCAAATGTTGAGTTAGAAAAAATGCCTTAATCTACTGAAAATAAGTGTTTTAAACACCTATATTCTTTTTCTTCTTCATTCATAGATCAATAAGTATCTCAGAAGAGAGAGAGAGAGAGAGAGAGAGAGAGAGAGAGAGAGAGAGAGAGAGAGAGAGAAACCGGCTCTCTTTCACAGAAGTATAATACAGACTGATCAACCTACTGGTCATATCAAAGTGGAAGTCGAAACACAGAATAACTTAACTGACTCATTTCTTTCCACACATCAACTTTTAAAGCAGATATAATATACGAGTGTCGTAATGAAGCAGAACTGATCCTAGTGGATCTCCTGTGATTCCGATAAACTGCTGCATCACTATGTTAATGATGACACATCTGTCAACGAAAATGTTCACAAATAAGATTCTCCTTGGATTGTGAACCTACTTATTTGGGTTTCATTGGATTGACTAAATACACATTTTTGTCTTAACGGATTATTCATTTGCCTTCTTAAACGTAAAGGTTGCTTACCGTAGTTTATAGGATGGGAAGCCAAGTTACTTATCGCCGTTGAGGTTAAAAAATAAATAAGAAAAAAACCCGCATTGATAACTAATTCCGGCAAAAAAAAAATATATATATATATAAAACTATATGAAATCTAAGTTCCGGATCAATTATTATGAACCTTTCTTTGCAAGAATTTGTATGCAGACAAAACTTGGTCATTTTTGTTTCAAAATTGGGAATCTTTTAATAAGATTACATATTCCACTAGAAAATGAGTCGACAGATTGTAGTTATCAGATAAATTTCAACAAATAACCTACAATATGTACATTTAACATTTAAAAAATATATATATAATTAAAATATTCCCGCTGAAAGATTACCTCTCCAATAACCAATAACAAAAGGTAAACGAAAAAAACAACAAGGCAAACTGAATATAAAGTAGTCATCAGTCTGCAAATACCTGACTGCACCGTAACAAGCCTGAAATTAGAAATGAACTGCAAATGGTCAAGGTAATCAGACATGATAATCGAGGGAGTATCGAATGGGACAAGAGAAACCTTATGAAGAAAAAGACGTAGAATGTTTGAGAACCAAACCTCCCAAGCTTACGAACGACCATCGCAGTAAATCACGACGATAACCATCATATGAGCCGAGCTACAACGACGATAAAAATCACTCGACTCATTAACACCTCGAATAAACTGCCATCATCTTGCTGTGGCCATAAGCGGGCACCCGGGAGATACTCCACGGCAAAGAACACGAATAATGAAGGACCTTTCCTTGAATACACATGAGGCTGCTTTATGCGTTCGCTTTAAAGGGTTGTCTGAACAAACTGGAAGAGTCAGAAGTCTAGAAATCACTTTGAAGATGATGGTGGCTGAAAGCTGATCCAACCGGAATATCTTTTTACATCGTTTCTTGTGCGCACCGGCATACTTCTCTCTCTCTCTCTCTCTCGCTCTCTCTCTCTCTCTCTCTCTCCTCTCTCTCTCTCTCTATATATATATATATATATATATATATAGATAGATAGATAGATAGATAGATAGATAGATAGATAGATGATAGATAGATAGATAGATAGATAGATATATAGATAAACAGGTTTAGATATCTAGAGAATCAACTTGTAGTAGACAGAACAAATATATCTCGAAAGACAATAATCCTAAGAAATAAGGTACTCCGACCTACAGGAGGGATTTTAAGGTGGAAACCACAACAATAATTCATTCCCAGAAATTGGACTAGTGGGAAATAGCGTGATGACAGGTTAAGGTACCAGCATTCCTCAATATTAAGATTATACCACTGCTGCGATGTAATTGGTATTGTCTATTATATCCTTTGATTAAGCCTCTGATTTTTTACCTAAAAGAACACTGACTGTTGTGAGCACTTGAGAGCTTCTCCAGGGTTTCAAAACTTTCTCCATCTACACTCTACGTACATCCATTCTTTGCTTTCGTAAGTGAAACAATAGTTTCTATTCCACCTTTTTTCATAAGCCCCGCCTTCTTCGTTTCACCCATTCTCTCTTTCAACCATCATCCGTTTTGGGAACTGATCACTTCCTTTCTTCCTTTACCATCTAAGTATGTCATGTACACATTTTTTTTCAATCACTTTCAAACTTCTAACATTTTAACTTCTGATGAACACTTTCTTACCTGTGTAAATGCACACTGTTCTTCCCTTACAATCCTTCTGTCATCTAACTTACTTTCTCTAAATCCAACTTTAAATCTTCCCTCGTATACTAGATAAATCTAAACCCTCATAATTCCTTGCAGTTGTTTCCTATCCCCTTTGCTTTTTTATACAGTGGAAAATGATTCCTCCTACCATTCCTGAGAACTTTTACTTTGTTCTGACATGCCTCATAAACCTTATCAACCGCACAATCCCAATATCACCACCGTATAGCAGTATCTCACACGTAGCCTCATTTACTCCTGGTTTCTTTCCTTCCTGAAGCCTCTAATTTCCAATATATACATTATATATATATATATATATATATATACTATACATATATTATATATATATATATATATATATATATATATATATATATATATATTATCTCAAGTTATTTCCACAACCATTTTTAAACTTATAACAACCTTCTTGCCTAGTTTACTTAATCCTGTTTTCTATTTTGTATTATTAAGCAATCTTCAAAGACTCACTTCAGGATTACTTTCACTTCAGACAGCATTTTTCCATCTGCCGCTTTTATTCCTAGATTCATTTGCACATTAGCCTCTCTCTCTCTCTCTCTCTCTCTCTCTCTCTCTCTCTCTCTCTCTCTCTCTCTCTCGGGCCCGAATACGCGTTGAGAGCACAGTTCTTTTATGATGATTTTTACATGAATAAGCTATTTCCAGAAAAGAACATTTTTTCTTGAATTACATGTTACGCATAAGTATTATTTATAATTTCATAACTGAATTAAATAAAGTTAGTACCGAGAGAGAGAGAGAGAGAGAGAGAGAGAGAGAGAGAGAGAGAGAGGAGAGAGAGAGAGAGAGAATTTTCGATAATTAACTCTCAAAGTAGGTGGAAAGTAATGCTCGTGTTTCACAACTCAGTCTTCCCTCGGTCGTTCGGGATGCACCAGGATGCAAAACACGTCTGGTACGCGAATTAGGAACTTATCAAACCCTTTTTAAATGGTAGTGCTTGATTCTGTATGCACGATACTGATACAGAAATAGTGCAGCATAATTAAGTTTTCGAATGAACGTAACGTTACTTCCTATCGGATTCTCGTTTCCATGAATCAACGGCGAAGGTTAAAATTATTTCGATATCAATTACCATTACAGATGATTAACCATGACGCCATATAATTAAGTTATTTATTCGCAACGTTACAACAGTTTTTATAGACAATGAGGATTGCAAGACTTCACCTTAGATTTCAAAGCCGACACCAAGTAATAAATTATATCAACTGATAAAAATCTCTGAGCAAAAATATTCTCGGAGGAAAAGGAGCGTCTAACTCTACCCATACTTTTAAGCCAGTCAATAAACCTGGGCACAAACAACATTACAAATAAACCTGGGCCGATCGTTATAGTTTAGAAGGAATCTACAGGTCACAGGTGTGGCGCCACATTCTCAAGAATGATGGAAGGAATGACATTTCACTCCGAGGGCCCACACGCCTTCAACGCGTTGCCAACGTACGATTATTTTCAGTAACACATTATTAAATCAACTTGGTAAAATCAATTTCTTCAAAAGTGGACGACGTAAAATTCATTCCTGCAAACTTTGGCTGAACCTAAAATCCACTTCGTCAAAAGTTGATTGGACGTGAAATTAAATTCTTCAAACGTTGACTGAACTAAGAAGTTAATTTATCTCAAATACAATAACATTTGGAAAATGGATCGATTTATTATAAATGGGAGATTTACTACAGGGCCTGGCAAGACCTGTTACTTTCATCCTTTGCCACAAAAGTTTCGTGGTGGACGTAGTTTCACGTCAGCACTTGGGGAAAATGGTACCTGTTGATTAACACGGAATCTGAACCGCGTACCCACTACGAATTCGTGAAGTGTCTTGGCTAATGAGTTTTGGCTAAAGCTAAGTGGGCTTAGGGGGAAAATTCTTTACTAATCAATTTAGCAGAGTTCAAAAAGATGGTGGTCTAGGGATTGGCTGCTCTGAGCCACACAAGTTACACCTCAAACTCGAGTACACAGAAAAAAATTACATTGCATATCCACAATAAATCTACTTTGTTTGAATTGACGAAGGTGATTTATGAAGTTTTTCTTATTCGTTTTTTTCTAATTATCAGGCCAATATCATATATAACAAATAAACAGAAATATGAAAATAACAATTTCCCAAACACCACCGGTACAGCTAGAGAGAGAGAGAGAAGAGAGAGAGAGAGAGAGAGAGAGAGAGAGAGAGAGAGAGAATGTTCATGTGAGATTTGCATAAAAATCTTGATGTTCATCGCTAACTCGTTAAATAATCCAACAAATCTTGGCAGAGTAAGGCGCAAGCATCTTGACTAAAATGAGCAATTCTGAAATCAGCTAGCTCTCCCCTCTACATATAAGCTGGCAGGTCGTCCATCACTGCATACTGGACACAAACATGCTGGTGATTAATGGTCCCACAGCAAAGAGATGTTGCATTCAGGCTGAAAAGAGCTTCGGCAAAACATGCCCACTTTGCGTATGAAATCATCGGCACACAATGATTAAAAGTTTTCGGTTTCTTCATATTTTCTTTTCATTATTTTATGAGAGTAAGGAATAATAGATGCTTTACCTCTGAATGTACGCAAATTCAAAATCTGCAGCATAACTTTTATAACAAGCTATGTCCGTACCTTCGTACAAACTGCAGAAACACAAGATTATTTGCATATGAATACATATACATGCGTGTCTTTGTAAGTACGATTATATGCATATGAATACACCTACATGCATGTCTGTGTAAACATGATTATGTGCATATGAATACATATACATGCATGTCGGTGTAAACATGATTATGTGCATATCAATACATACACATGCATGTCTATGTGTAAACAAATCGCGTGGAGAGTTGAGGGTTATTAATGGAAAACCTGATTATTGTTCCAACACAAGAGAAGAGTCTCGTTCGCCAGCTGTTCCCTACAAATTGCCCGAAATCATTATACAAACAAACAAGAGACCACGAGCGCATAAGCACGGATTCGTGGCGTTACATAACAGCCTGCAATTAAGAAAGACAAGTGGTCCCCCAGGGACTAATTTTAAGATTCTTCAATAATGTGCGTATTTTAAAAGGTGATAAATTGTCACAAATGTATAATCACCGTAAAAAAACATCCGTTCGACAATTTACAAACGTTAGTTTTTATTTGGTTTACATTAAGTTGGTCAAGTATTCAAAAGGTACCATAGGCCTGGTGTGGACCTCTAGACTAAACATAAGAGAAAATTTGTGATAAAAGCGAACAGAGAGAGAGAGAGAGAGAGAGAGAGAGAAGAGAGTGTGTTCCAGTCTAAATGCTCTATGCCGTTTTCATCAATACAAATATAATGTCCACTATCCCTGTCAGACTAACATCATGTATTAAACAATGAATGAATATTTACAAATATTTCCTAACGGAATACGTCTGTTACAATATGTTTTTGGATAGCACATACAAAATCTATGTTTAGCGTCATGGGAAAAATATTTTTCTACGTTGTTGTGATATGGAAAAACCATTTTTCCAAGTTTTAGTGACATGGAAAAAATATTTTTCTACGTTGTAGTGACGGAAAAATATTTTTATACGTTGTAGTGACTTGGAAAAACTATTTAACTACGTTGCAGTGACATGGAAAGAATATTTTCCATGTATTTTTTCATGTTTAAGTAGATCTGAACATCAAAAATTTTATCTTGTTAAGTTAATGCAGATCGCAAACATTTCGTAGAACAAAACAGAGTGAGAAGTGAAATATTATGGTTACGTCAAGAGACAAAAAACAGTGGCACAATCAAGTGATGTCCAGAAAAACTATATTGCCAATAAAAATTGGTATAAAATTACCCATTTCGGCGGTTCCTGATTAACAGCTTAATGTTCTTGAAGGAAAAACAAAGCCAGCCTAATCTAGGAACTAGCCACAATAATAATGGGATACTTGGGAACCCTTACGACATAAAATAAACATTACAAACAAATAAGCAACGCTGTTATGGGCTACCTCAAGAGCAAGAGCCCCAGCTGATATATGGCCAGCTTTTTCTAAAACACCATTTAATTGAATTGTCAGTTGAATCACACAAACAATCGATATGATAATGATGTGATGGTACTAAATCTAAACTATAGTATGATGTGCATTAAATCATATTTTTCAAAAGATTAATCATCTGATGTTCCGCTAATCAGCTAAGGTAAACATGTAAGAAGATGGAATACAATGCCGTTAGTTCCAGCCATAATCTAAACTTGAAATCAGTCTTCGCAAGAATGGCGTAGCTTCTGATGTAGTACTGACCTTAATAAGATAAATTACCTTACGCCTTGAAGAGAGTAGTTTTTCAACACTAGTGGTTGAATACAGCTACGAAAAAAAAATAAGGATTATCTAATGAACTTCAAATATCAACAGCTTCAACATACTTCGTGGACAACCACACTATATAATATTTGTTGGAAAACCCAAATCAATAAATTTATAAGGCATAAGTTCAAAAAGGTTTAATTTAAAACATACCAATTATCATTACTATTCTTTTCATCACTTGTCAAACATACCTCTAATATGCACTGTACAACAAAGCAAAGCAAATTATTCAAGCTAAAATGTTTAAAAATGCGAAGAACACGATTGGAATAAAGATGCTTGCTTAAAGGTAAGCTTTGACAATCAATCTTCACAGCCATCGGTTTCGCCTTCCTCTGTGTGTGTGTGTGTGTGTGTAGTGAAAACGTCAAATTAGGATTGCAGTCGATTGTAAGACAGGAACTGTGTTGCAATCACTCGTTTTACGCATACCCGCAAGTGCGCGCACTCACAAGCGGAAGCATCTATCTTATTTATGTGACGGCTACTTCATGAAAATTCTCTCTCTCTCTCTCTCTCTCTCTCTCTCTCTCTCTCTCTCTGTTGTGTGTGGTGTGTGTGTATGTTACCGAGTCTTCGAATCCTCCAATCAGCGAATCAACGAGAGCAGCGTTCACTTTATCGCAAACGACAGTGTTAAGGTTATATAGATTTCTTCGAGAATCAATTTCACATAGATTTATAAATATCAAGTTCATAAACAGGCGTGAGAATGAAATTTTAGTCCTACACTTAATGCAGGGGAATTTAAATACATTAGTTTCTAATATGAATACAATGGTATTTAAATGTCAAAAATATTCTGAAAATGCAATTGCTGTAATCATATACTATCCTGAAACCGTTAATAATTCAATTAACTTTTTTTTCAAACCCACACACACACACACAAACACAAACATACACGCGCGCGCGCGAATTCAAACACAGCCCCACACACATGCACACCAACATTATATAATATATAATATATAATATAATAATATATTATTCTATATATATATATATATATATATGATATATATAACATATACATATACTTATACATACACACACACACACATATATATATATATATATATATATATATATATATACATATATATATATTATATATATATATATATATATATATATATATATATATATATATATATATATATATATATATATATATACAGAGAGAGAGAGAGAGAAGAGAGAGAGAGGGGGGGGGGAGGGTATAAGTGAGGAGAGGAAATACCTCGAATAACAGAGCAGTCGATAAGAGCAAAGATCACACGATGAGAACTTGGTCGAAATGTTTGGATAGCTCGCCCCGTTCCAATAACTTTCTAGTTTCCTTTTCCTTTTGCTTCTTCCTCTTTTTCTCCTTCCTCTTTTCGCCTTCTTCCTCTCTTTCTTTTACTTCTCTCAATACCAACTACCAGATGCTGACGCGATAAGCAAGAGCGGGAAGAGAGGCAACGAAAGCTATTCACAAAAAAAAGAGAAGGATTAAGTCACTTCCCTTTATAAGATTCCCCTCGTAGGATCAAGGGGAGGATCTTGTGATTTCTCGGGATTAGATTCCTTCTGTTCATCACATCGTTGCGGGATTAGGCGCCCTCTCCCTATTTGTGCCTTGTTTAAACCCGTTTTAATGTACTGGGTACAGGTGTTTTAAGAATACGCAAAAAAAATTAAAATAAATAATAAAATAAAATTAAATAAAATGGGATTATAACTTAGGTCTTCTCTCCGTAATCCGTTACCACGAAGAGAGAGAGAGAGAGAGAGAGAGAGAGGGTTACAAGGATTAGGATGTTTCAAAGACTTGTTAGTCCATCCGAGAGAGAGAGAGAGAGAGAGAGAGAGAGAGAGAGAGAGAGGAGAGTTACAAGGATTAGGATGTCTCAAAGACTTGTTAATCCATCCGAGAGAGAGAGAGAGAGAGAGAGAGAGAGAGAGAGAGAGAGAGTGAGTTACAAGGATTAGGATGTCTCAAAGACTTGTTAGTCCATCCGAGAGAGAGAGAGAGAGAGTTACAAGGATTAGGATGTCTCAAAGACTTGTTAGTCCATCCGAGAGAGAGAGAGAGAGAGTTACAAGGATTAGGATGTCTCAAAGACTTGTTAGTCCATCCGAGGGGAGAGAGAGAGAGAGAGAGAGTTACAAGGATTAGGATGTCTCAGACTTGTTAGTCCATCCGAGAGAGAGAGAGAGAGAAAGAGAGAGTTACAAGGATTAGGATGTCTCAAAGACTTGTTAATCCATCAGAGAGAGAGAGAGAGAGTTACAAGGATTAGGATGTCTCAAAGACTTGTTAGTCCATCCGAGGGGAGAGAGAGAGAGAGAGAGAGAGAGAGAGAGAGAGAGTTACAAGGATTAGGATGTCTCAGACTTGTTAGTCCATCCGAGAGAGAGAGAGAGAAAGAGAGAGTTACAAGGATTAGGATGTCTCAAAGACTTGTTAATCCATCAGAGAGAGAGAGAGAGAGAGAGAGTTACAAGGATTAGGATGTCTCAAAGACTTGTTAGTCCATCAGAGAGAGAGAGAGAGAGAGAGAGAGAGAGTTACAAGGATTAGGATGTCTCAAAGACTTGTTAGTCCATCCGAAGAGAGAGAGAGAGAGAGAGAGAGAGAGAGAGTTACAAGGATTAGGATGTCTCAAAGACTTGTTAGTCCATCCCAAGAGAGAGAGAGAGAGAGAGAGAGAGAGAGAGAGAGAGAGAGAGAGAGACTGCAGGAGTCAATGGTCTGTGAGTCTAGTGTCCCGAGAGGGTTTTAAAATGCTTTAAATCTCTTAATCTGAAATCAGATGTGGCGTTAATGGGGGATATATGCAAACAGGCAGAAGTCTTACAGCTCATTAGAGCGGGTTTCGTGGCATTCGGTGCCAAAATACGTGAACGGATTCCGAATAAAAGAAGCTAAACCGTAAATTCTACAAATACTATTGCAATGTATTCAACACCAAATACACCCTGAGGGCCGGCATCTGAAACGGACCAGAGATTTAGACATGACCCAACCCTATTCCCACCAAAGACCAACTTTCCTTACGTACCCCTGTTTTCTGTAACAACACTTTTTCTCTGGTAGAATTCACAAATCCGAATTAAAATAACTTTAAACGTTTCGTCAGTGCAGATGTGTAAACAATAATTACCCATGGCAGATTTTATCATGAGTCACTTAGACGACTCGGATAAACAAGTAAAACTTCTGATTATATACCATATGACATTTTATTTATTTAATTTTTTTTTTTTTGCGAGAGTAAACATTTTCGTATCAAGTCTCGCATTTTTTATTTATCTTTTTCAATGCCAATACCTCACAAAGCTTATCCTGATGCTGACTAATACGCAACAATACTGTTCCCTAAAAATTTGTTCCCAGTCTTTTTTTCTCACCACTGTTCGATACTATCAATGTTTGTAGATCTCAACTCCTAGAACGAACTGCCTCGACTAAAATAAGGTGCAGAGAGCTGACTTCCGTCGAATTTCCCTATTTCAGTAAAAGAGAGAGAGAGAGAGAGAGAGAGAGAGAGTGTGTGTGTGTGGTGTGTGTGTGTGTGTGGTGTGTGTGTGTGTGTATGTGTGTGTGTGTGTGTGTGCGTGCGAGAGAGAGAGAGAGATGAGATAGATGAGAGAGAGAGAGAGAGAGAGAGAGAGAGAGAGAGAGAGAGAGAGAGAGCATTGAAATTCTGGATCTGAAATTCTGATTCTTTAGAAGTGTTCATATCCACTAATAGAACACAATTAATCGAAACTTGTAGAAAGATCAGTAGATGTTAATAAAACTACGTTTCCGTACAAAAAAGGTACGTATTTGTAATAGTGCAATCCTCGGCTCATGAACTACATGTTTCTTCTTGCAATCTTACGCTCAATAGCGTTCATCCGTTTTCACTATACGTATAACTCTATCTATCTATTTCTGTAACTAATCCTACTTTTCATTGCCCTCTCTTCATTTACACTCTGCCACAAAAACTAGAACTACCTCTTGAAATCTTTTGCCTTGCCCTTTCCGTCATAAAGTTTGAATTTTTCTTATGAACCTTACATTCCAAGGCCATGCGATTTTGCATAAAGTAGCTTTAAACCGTCCTCAATTTGAAGCTGAGCTTGCAGTCAACCGTCTTTCGAAAATAACGTTAACTTTGCAAAGTGTTTGTGTTGCTCGTTTCTCTCAAAAAGAGTTTAACTGGATGATCAGATTTATCGACAGAAACTCCTTAATTCAACACTATATCACACGAATTTGTTCTTCCTTCTACTCTGTATTATCACAAACTGAATTTTTTTTCACCAATGCTTTGTGAATATTATCTTTAGGAACCGCGTACTTCCTACTCTCAAACTCCTTTCTAAACGCTTTTCCCCTTGGTATCCTCATTCCCATTTAACCCAGGACCATCATAATATCATCAACACCAACTCTACCTCTGTCAAGTTTCTTTTGATTTAAATCCCCCAGCAACAGCCACCCTATTCTGTTCTCTAAACACACAGAGCTTCATATTCACTCTCGCCCACACACACTTTCTCTCTTTTTCACTATGTGTAATTCCTGGATCATACGCACATACAATTAGAATGATTACCCTAATACGCTTAGATAACTACATTATCATGGTGCTGACACATTTGTACTTGTTTACTAATCCCTAGAGTATTTCTGACACTCCCAGCTCCATCCTTCCTAGGTCTATACCTTGCAGCTACCCCAGCCACAATCGTTCTTGTCACTCTCATTCCAGTTCACTGCCCTTTCATCGCTGACTCACTAACTGCCAAAATCCAACTTTCTCTCCTTCATATATTCTTCATTTAGTCTAGGTTTAATGGTCCAATACAAACCTAAATAAGAAATGGTGCAACCTATACTGTCGATACCTATTTTAAGTATCCGTCGATGTAACAGCTATTTTAACTATAAATGATATAATTTCAATCATTTTCTAATAAACATCTCCACAATACAAACGGGAAATTAAATGTAACCTTCTTGAGACTTTCAATTTTCCAAATCCACTGGAATCGGTACTGTATTGGTCCATCAAAATTACACGTTATAAATTCATTGATTCCTATTTGGCAACTTTAACTGACTCCATTTTCCTTTCCCATTTTGCCTTTTTACACATGATATAGTTCTCCATGTCGTGTCTTGCGGAATATATCAGAAAAAAATTCTTAGAATGTAGAATGTAGGTAAGTATAAAGACCAAGCACTCTAACATAGCAAATGACTGAACAGATACTTGAGGAAAACTGGAATAATGTTGGTCATCTTGTAAGTCTCCCTGCTTCACGACAATATATATATATATATATATATATATATATATATATATATATATATTATATATATATATATATGAGAGAGAGAGAGATAATGGTGCCTCATACACATAGAATAACATGTTCAATATATTTCCTAATATACTCAGCTGTCTAAACTTTAGGCAATACCGCAAAATACTCCCTCCTTTGTTTAACTTGCCTGGTTTTCCTAAACATTAAAAATACGAAGGTTACGTCTACCTCAGAATATGTGTGAAACTCTAGCACGGATGCACAAAGCATGAATGCATAACACCAGCGTCTCCATATCACTTACAAGTAAAACAACACATTCGGCAAAAGCAAAACAAAACAAAAATAAGGAGAGAACATAAAGAAAGAAAAAGATGGGACAGAAGATTAAACCGACAATAAATATCAATTACACAAAAGTTAAAATGTAGTCAAATCTTTTTTATCAAGATCAAATCTACCGCAGGTTCAGGACGTGGTTAAAAGCTTTCAAACGAATTATTCGTCAGGCCTGTTACAAAATACGATGTAAAAACTTACGATATAAAAATACTTACTATGCGAAAATAAATCTTTTTAAAACACAACCACTCCTCTTCACACACACGCACACACACACACACACAGTATTCCTTTACGAACTAAAAGACATTCCCATGTGCGCAGCTCCTGTCAATATCGCGCCTTATCAAAAGCCATTTGGCTTGTCAACACAATGAGCCGAATAGGTCAGTATCAGTGAATCGACAAACAATTTCCTACGTACATGACAGAAGCAAAGCCCTCGGAGATCACCCTCACAGTTTAAGTGTTGTCGGTGTATTATCAAAAGTGCAAAGAAAGAAACATGAAGAAAGTCGTCTGCAAATTGCATTTCCTCCGCGTTTGGTCTTCACGAACTCCAACATCTAATTGCACTTAAAACGATTCTTTGCGGAATAAACGAAGTCTTGAGATAGTATCTCCTTTTTCTCTTCTTGGGAATTCTTACAATTTCTTGAGACTGACGCCAAAAGAGGTGTCAATGATATTTTACGAAGGACACATACAATGCAGAGGGAATTTGATGTTTCTATAATTCTGTATCAAGTACGATTCAACAAGTACAAGTTTTACTATTTATATGTAATATGACTATTTTCAACAAAGTATAACTATTTTGAAATGTAATTTTTTATGCCTACCAATATCATCTTTCAACGCCTCTCTTTGCGAGTCAAAAATATATTCCTCTTGCTTAGAAATTTACTCTTGAAAAGTTACAAAAACGAGTACCATAACCTCTCCAAAACATCTGTAAACAAAACAACAATTAATGATTCTGGTCTCTACTCCTTCCTCTATGTTTCCTCTTTCTCTCTATTCAAGAGACAGAGCCACCAATTATTAACACTAAGTTATGTCCTGACGAGCTATACCCTCTCAGACTGAGTACTGAAAGTGAATATACAAATACGTATAAATTTCAGTGTAGCGTAAACTCAAAAATACATTTTACATGCATGAACTCGAAAAGAAGATCCATAGAATTTTCATAATATTTAAGTAACTTTAACCAATAATCACGAAGAAACCACGTTAAAATGAATATCTTCCTCAAGCACTACAAGAACAAGAGGAAAACGTTATAATAAAGAAATAATAAAGAATAATAATATTCATAATACTATTCAGCCACCCACTCAACGAGGAAATGGCGTCTAATCACACCACTGAGCTGATTAACAGTTCTCCTAGGGCTGGCCCGAAGGATTAGATATTTTTACGTGGCTAGGAACCAATTGGTTACCTAGCAACGGGCCCTACAGCTTATTGTGGGATCCGAACCACATAATATCGAGAAATTAATTTCTAATCACCAGAAACAAATTCCTCTGACTCCACGTTGGGAGAGTAGGGAATCACGGTACTACCGAATTGGTAGGCGAGTACGTAAACCACTCGTCCAGTTGAGGAATTGAGATGAGAGAGAGAGAGAGAGAGAGAGAGAGAGAGAGAGAGAGAGAGAAACTACCTCATCCCCCTCAATACATGCAGAAAACCGGAAGGATAACTCCTTCTGGTGCCACCCACTCGAAAACGAAAAACCGGCATGTTGGGGAAACAACACTTATATAAGGCACTATTTAATCGTAATAAAAGTTGCTCATCATCTATCATTATGCGTTTCTATTCGGGTTGGATATTTCATCACTGCGCGGACAAAGAATTCAATGTCGTTTCTGAACAATTTATCCTGTTTTTTGTGCGGAACAATTTCCACATGGCTGAGGTCATTAACCACAGGGTAAATGACTGGACATAATTCTTTGTATGAGAGAGAGAGAGAGAGAGAGAGAGAGAGAGAGAGAGAGAGAGAGAGAGAGAGAGAGAGAGACTTTGCATGCGATGACGATCCACTGGAGCCACAATTAGTCGTTCATTAACATCAACAGGAACACCCCACATCCGCCGTAATTTCATTTAAGGCGTATCTCTCCCGCAGAGTCTCGTGGGTTGCTCCTCAATGGAACTACGATGATGTTCATTCAATCCTTTGTAAAAAAAAAAAATTCAAATTAACTTTAAATGACAATGATTAGCCACAGGTAACGTTCTCATGCGTCGGCAACACCTAAAAACCCCATCTTATAATGCTTTAGGTAACGCTAAATCACGTACAACTCTGGTTATTATTAACGTGAAGATAATGAGCAATTTGCACTTATATAAATATACATTTAATAAAACCGATGAAAGGCAAGCATTCTAAATCCCAGAGAAAATCAATATAAGTTTGAACAAATAACAGAAGTTAGGGCGGGGTGGCCTATTACGTCTCTCTCTCTCTCTCTCTCTCTCTCTCTCTCTCTCTCTCTCTCTCTCTCTCTCTCTCTCTCTCTCATCCGTCTGCGTGGGAACAAAACTATAAATACTAACACTATTATCAACACAATTAATAACTCTGCTGGAGACTACTTAGGAATCCGATCAAAATATAAAACTAATACCACAGCAGTGAGAATAACAACTTGGCAATGACGACATGCGGTCTGATTTCGTGACAAGAAGTCAGCAGAAAAATGTTATAATGGATGAATTTCCGTGTCAATGTAAAGTATACTGATGAAGAACGTCAGCGTTTATAGAGAGAAACTAATATTTACGCCATCGACATCGACAGGACTCTCTCCATAAACGATGAATTTCAACGGTCAGATAGATACTTGGTTCACTTTCTTTCACTTTGGTTTTCTGCACAGCCTCTTTGTGTTTTTTCTCGGGAGTATCGTAGCTCCAGCAGAATAAGTCTTTACTTTTTTTTTTTAATTTGCTTTATTCTTGTATGATCTTCACTTCAGGCGGTATTCTGTTGTATAGTCTTGATGCGCTATGATCAAATGCTCTCTCGCCTGACTTACAATTTGTTCTAGGTTCAAAAAGCCTATATGTACTGCTTTAACAACTGTTGAAGTAACGTGGGAGCTCACCACAGACGAACGAATAAAGGATTCCTGCCGAGGGAGTGTCTTTCAGGGCAACACTTTGATTCATAATTCAAACCGACGCTAAATGAAGCTATGACTTCACATTCAACAATTATTTAGCGTGTTTTAATGTGATTTAGTCAATGGTACCTAAAAGTATTGAAAACATTTTACTGTAAGTATGAGGCTTAACCCTCGTGATAAATGCTCATTTGGCAGTGCTCTGTTGTATGAAAATGCTCAATGGAGCTAAAAAATACTTTTATAAAAAGCTAATTCACAAATTTCACCGGTTTTAAATAATACCCAAGATTTGTTGATATACAAATTAATGTCCTAACACGCAAAAAAAGTATTCTGGTTTCTGTTAAGAACCTGAAATTCAGCGAACATAGTGACAAAAATTATCACCGTAACCCGCGTAGTCCTCAACACCGCTCAATTCAGCATAAATCATGTATTCAATTAATTCCTGCACATCTCACATAGATTTCATTCAAGCTAAGTGGATAAAATGATTTAATCACTGCTCACCAACCAACCTACACCACAGTCACCGGGACAAAACAAAGTCTCCCTCGCCAAAGTATTTTCTCCACCACCAGCAAAAAGCCGTCTTTTCGATCCCTCAGACGAGTTTCTTTAAATCTCCCGGGGCTACCTTTTCTCTTCAAGTCTCATTTATAAAAAGAATGGTAAATAGGGGCTCTCTAAGTGTCCTTTTGGGCTTTCGTTTGCTCATCTGTCTGGCTTTTTTTTTGTTTCAACATCCCCCCTCCCCTTTCCCTTCTATTCCCTTCCCCTCCACTCCATACCTCGGGTCCTATTTTGTCGGCTTCTCGTAGGTCTCAAGTTAAACGTAGGGCCGTAACGTTATATTCTAATTGAGACAAGTACTACAGCGTGGCGGACCTCTGCAATCATTCGCTCGGAGTGCTCAAGTAAGTGGGGATTTAAGACTTCAATTTAAAACTTAAATTAATCAAATTAAATTTAATTAAATTCAAATTAAATATATTAAATACATAAAAATAAATACAAATAAGAAGATATAAAAAATAAATTTATA
>NC_087201.1:78420601-78460601 GCF_015104395.2 Macrobrachium nipponense | reverse complement strand
GGATTTGTCTAACTTGAGCTGTTTTTATTTATTTATTTATTTATTTTTTTGGCAGCAAGCAAATTCAGAATTTACACTCGAGACGACCTTCAGTACCAATTAATGTTATAAACATCATCTTCAAGCATAAGTGATACAGAGAAGGGAACGAGGAGAAGACAAAATAAGTGAAAATAAGTGTCAAGTTGTAAGTCATAAATTCGCATCAACTTTAGTTCATGAAAATGTTCCCAGACGTTCACCGACTAAAGCGTAATCCACAATCAAATCGCTGCGTTTTCTAAACTACTGCAAGTCTTCTGATTTTACCGAACATTTTCCTTCTGCCAGTCTCCTCTGATCAAGATACTTATCCATGATTAAACCAGCTCTTTCCCTTGTTTAGAAACGAGTCTTGCTCATTTTATTTATTCATCTTTTTGCTTACCAGCGTTTATCACTGTAGGCTTCAAGTTTCCAGTCTTAAATTGGTCCCTCTGTTGGTTAGATTTGTGAGTGGTCAGTGTTGACGAAAATGCTTGCGTCCCGAAAATTAATGGAGATCAGATAAAGTTATATCGGATGACCCTCGACATAAGACGCATCAAACAAAGTGTTGTTCCCCAAGAAGACGCACAGCAGAAGGTGGACTTGGCAAGAAGTCTTCATCAACGTAATCATACAGTTCGACCCAACACATTCGTTTGTTTACCGTTTTCCTTTTGATGTCAGCTGAATGGGATGTCTTTATCGCTTCAAGAGGGGGATGTGCGATATAAATGAGGCTGAACAGAGAAATACATTCTGATATGAAATGATGTAACATCATCATTTCATATACTAGCCTTTTTTTATTCCTTCTTTCATTATGCCAATATTACTTGAACCTTCATAAGAGAACTATCAAATGGCATGAACTTTATTACAGGTCGTTCTTCAAATTGGAATTAAGATACAAAGCGGCAATTTTGTTCTGTAAATCTACTACATGATTCTTATAAATTCTAATTTTGTAAAATCACAAACACATATAACGACACCAGAAGACAACTGTTATCTTTTCTCTAGAAAAAGAGCGACTAACTTCCAAAGTAACGAATAAACATCCGTGTTGAAGAAGATATGTGCCTCAAGTTCATGTGAACGCCAAAGTGTTCATAATTCATGTCAGTAGACACAAATGCACGTCTTATTAAGGAGGCTCCTATTCAACTGTGTTTAGAGAGAGCTAAAGCTTTGAATCCTTCCCGCTCTCTTGCTTCATTCGCTCCTCCTCGGTAGAAAAGTCTCAACCTCTTTACCTGTATGATACACAAATATTCAATCCTGTTTTTAGTGATCTTTAGGACTGAACTGTAAAGTCGCCATCGGTACAGCTGAGCAAATTCCAAGCTAAGCTAAGCTAGGTTGGTTCAAATAATGTACTCTTGACTTTTACGATTTTGAAGGATATTCCAGATACTCTCTACAAAAATCCTATCATCCGTTTAGAACTAAACTACTATTAGTAGATTCACATCAACCGTACATTTAATGTCTAGGCCCGTCCCTTACGACGCTCCTGATTGGCTGCTGATAAACCAATCACAGGGCTGGAAACTCTCAGTCTCTTTCGAAAGTTCACTTAGGCAGAATGTATGCTCCAACTCTCCTGAGGGATACGTTTGAAAGAAGCATCCTTCAGGAGCGGTGAAACATACATCCTACCTATTTGAACTCTCTAGAGAGACTGAGAGTTTCCAGCCCTGTGATTGGCTTATCAACAGCCAATTAGGAGCGTCGTAAGGGACTGGCCTAGACATCAAATGCACGGTTGATGTGAATCTATACTAGTCTCAACCCTCCAATGAGTCACAATAAATTATGACACCACAGAAAAGGCAAAGAAGAATAAAATAAAACATCTTTCATATAAAGTGGGAAGACGGCAACACTGCCTTTGTCAAGGTTTCTCACTTGTATTGAGGTTTAAGGTCTTAATGAACCCAGTTTTTTGCCTCCTTGTGGATGTCTCTTTTGAAAATTAACCTGTCCATTAGAGCCGTCATTAAGACGAAACAAACACCTGAGTCAGACATCAACAACACCAATAAGACCAAGAGGCTCCTGCCACAAACACAAGCTTCAGCAGTCACTCAATCAACTACGCTTCAAGCCCATAAGGGGTATATGCCATCTTTCCTCACCTAAGCACTCATTGAATTCTCTCTCTCTCTCTCTCTCTCTCTCTCTCTTTTTGATGCATGGGATTAACTGAGAGAGAGAGAGAGAGAGAGAGAGAGAGAGAGAGAGAGAGAGAGAGAGAGACTTTTATTTACACGTAAAGCAAAGCACTTATGAGATACCCCTACCGTAACACGATATCCTACTTGATATTACAAAGTGACAGTTTAAATAAAAAACTATATCAACTAAATAGCCACTTGCTGCGAATAGCTCTCAAAAGTAAATCCATGTAAAAGGATAAAAAGAAAAAAAACCTTCCTCTCCACTAGCTCTACCCAGTAAAAGAAAGACTGACAAGAATTTCTAATTCTGTTGATAACAAGAATCTGTAAAAGATCACATTCATTGTCCTAGCAGATACTGCGTGAATGGTTTAAAAGCAGGAATGCCCTCAAATGACAAAAAATTCACTCAGGTTACGAAACATACAAAAAGTAGTTACGAGCATTATAAAGGAAATGGCGAAATTCAGGCAAAAAAATACCATCACAACTATTATCCAGTTTAATCACAATGCCCTCTAGTATTATTGTCTAATCTCTCTCTCTCTCTCTCTCTCTCTCTCTCTCTCTCTCTCTCTCTCTCTCTCCTTTTGAACTGGGGCCATTACAATTTTATGATCTCAATTATATAAAGATATTGGGAATAGGTGATAAACGTGAATTCAAATGCAACGACGCTGATACGCCTTTTGTAAAAACATTGGACGCGAGGCCAGCATACCAAGTCAGGGGCTTCTATTAAATATGCTCGATCTTCGGCCATGGACGAAACCTTAAATTTGTTCCATAGAAGAGAAAATTCAAATTTCTTTTGGATGGAGAAAAAAAACTTCCATATGGTTCTTAAGCAGTTGTAACTATTTCAGCTTCCTCTGAACATCACTCTCGTCCCTAATATATCATCTGGGCTATAGTAGGTTCACATCAGCCGTGCATCTGATGTCTAGGCCAGTCCCTTACAACGCTCCTGATTGGTTGTTGATAAGCCAATCACGGAGTTGGAAACTTTCATTCTCTCGAGAGAGTTCACAAAGGCAGGATGCATGTTCCACCTCTCCTGAGGGATACTTTTGACGGATGTATCCCTCAAGAGAGGTGAAACATACATCCTGCCTCTGTGAACACTCTCGAGAGACAGTTTCCAGCACTGTGATTGGCTTATCAACAACCAATCAGGAGCGTTGTAAGGGACTGGCCTAGACATCAGATGCACGGTTGATGTGAATCTACTACAGCAGGGATGATCTGCGCAACATTTCATCGCTGAGCATTAATAGTCAACTTGCACAAATGACATTCTCTCTCTCTCTCTCTCTCTCTCTCTCTCTCTCTCTCTCTCTCTCCAGTTTCGGAGGTCTGCCTTCCTTCTCCATTTCTAAGGAATTTCCTGATCTCGGGAGATACAGACCAAATGTATTGATTCTATTCTGCTTTGTCGAGCCGCGAATACAACGATTCACAGCCCGTATTCACATCTGTTCTCTGTGAAAATACCGAGGACCGCACACACTGAGCACCTCCAAAAATCGTCTGAAATCCTTCGGGTAACGTCATGGCCAACCTTTACGTGTAATAAAAATCAATAAACAAGCTGAAATATTTTCTTTTTCAATAGCCGTAGCAGATACATAATTGGCATGATGAATTTACGCAGAAAACCGAGGCACGCCCATTGGGACGGGCCTCAGGTACGATACGAGACCCCTTCCCTCAAAAAGACCAGTGCTCCCATTAATCACATTATAATGGCTCCACTTGGGTGGAGAACTAGAAGGGGAATGACTAACAGGGAAGAATTACAATAAAAAAAAACAAGTACAATTGCTCTTCTACTAGGAGAGAGAGTGTGTGTGTGTGTGGGCAAGAAGGATAGCACAAGCACAGTTAAAATAAACTATGGTGAGATATTACCGGTGAAATCTTTAACACTGAACCAATTTAGACTGGCAAATTCTGCAGCGAAGCTCCAACACCATCAAAGAAACCGAGAAAAGACGACTTCAACACTAGCAAAAAAAAAAAAAAAAATCTAGGGATTGAACGGACCAAACGCGTTGCCTAACCAATGAACTAACAACTTGTTTGAACTTCTCTGTTTTTGTTTTTATTTCCCAGAAGGAAAAGAGGCAACAACTGTTCGCCGAAATCATCATAAAATCGACACAAAAACGTTCAAAGAAAAACCTGTCTGGAGTCATAACATGTTAAACTTTCCGTCTGTCTGTCTGTTTGTTTTTTTCTTACTCAGAGAAAAGGTCAACTAACAGCTGCAGGGAATACAATCATATCTTCCTTATTATTGTTTTATCAATAATATCAAAAGGAAAAAGACAAAGGTGTATATATATATATATATATATATATATATATATATATATATATATATATAATATATATATATATCAAGTAAAAAGCATGAATTTAAACAAAATAGTTGCCATAGTGATAATAGTAGTCCGAGATTGTAAACCTCCGCCAAAGCAATTACAATTCAACCTATAATAATAACAACAACAATTTTAATAATAATAATAATAATAATAATAATAATAATAATAATAATAATAATAATGAATAAAATGGATAAGTATCAAGACCTTAAAATAGAGATAGGAAGGATATGGGATATGCCAGTGGAAATTGTACCCATAAACATAGGAACACTAGGCACGATCCCAAGATCCCTGGAAAGGAATCTGGAAAAACTAGAGGCTGAAGTAGCTCCAGGACTCATGCAGAAGAGTGTGAGCCTAGAAACGGCGCACATAGTAAGAAAAGTGATGGGCTCCTAAGGAGGCAGGATGCAACCCGGAACCCCACACTATAAAATACCACCCAGTCGAACTGGAGGACTGTGATAGACAAAAAAAAAAAAAAAAAAAAAAAAAAAAAAAAAAAAAAAAAAAAAAAAACTTTCCAATGATGTACAAAGCCTCAAAAATTTCTTATAGGCAGATCCAGCTTCCTCCCGTGAATATTACCTGTTGCTAGTCACAAGAACCACCCTTAAATAAATTTCCGTAATAATCCTCAAATAACTTGTTGCTTAATCCTCTTAACAGAACAGACACATAAAGGTCCGTCGGAGGTATGAGAAACCGCATGAAAAAACGCGTACTACCACCCGCGTTTAATTACATGTGCCTGTCCTTTCACAAGATATCTCGAGAACAACTGGACGGATTTTGATGTAATTTAGAGCAAATATTCACTGGGAGACGTCCTCCGCACGATGAACTGTGCCGCTGATTCCAAAGTCTAAAGAGATCTTGGCTGATTCTATGACAAAAATCGTCACATTCATCGATACCCGTTGCTGAATAACCACTGGTTTCATGCAACGTAAAAACACCAAACCAACAACATTCATCGATACCACTAAGCAGTAATCAACAAGGAGGATTGCCAATAATAAATGTTTTCTTGCAAATCCTCGTACTTGTTTTCACGTTATCTCACAAATGACACTTAAAATAAATCTATCCGAACACCAGACTTCGTGGTAGAGGCCATGGTCTCTTCTTAGACCATGGGAGAGGCAATAATAAATCTACATTTATCATCCTTATCATGCGACAGACGAAATAACCAGAACGGAAAAAGAAACGGGAATTTCATTGTCGTTTCACTTTGCATATATTTTGGGTGTATGCTGGTGTGTATCTGAGAGAGAATAATGTTCATACAGAAACCATCCCAAGAGGAAATATTTGTTATTTTTCTGTGCCTATAAATCTAAATCATGTCTGAACATATCTTGGAAAGATGCTAAAAACCCCAAATTGAATAAATAGCATCAGAATAACATGTAAATCAAATTTCGTTATCACAACAGATCAAGATTACAAAAAGACAAAGTAGTGCACAAAAAAAAAAAACTTGGAAGAGGTTAAATTGTCGCATTAAACAAGGAACTACAGTAAAATTAAACCGATTTATTGTGGTTGGGATGAATCGTATAACGAAAGAGGAAATAAACCAGCTCTTATCATTCACGAAATAAAAATAATGAGAAGCAGAAGTTTGAACAACCCCCATACACCGATACATACTATTACACACACACACACAGACACACACACACACACACACACACACACACACACACACATATATATATATATATATATATATATATATATATATATAAAATATATATGTATATAATATATATTATATACATACACACACACTAGATAACAATGTGTTCCAACAGAGAACTGAAGCAGAAACTCAGAATTTCGTAATAAATTGTCGTCCATATATTAATATAATGTAAAAAAAAAATTACAACGAAATGTCCATCTGCGCTTATCAATTATCATGTAAAGTAGTTAACACAGAGCTATCCATAAATTCAAACTCGGTTATTTCCATTTTTCAAGGACCGTAAATCACTACGCCACACCTCTTGAGACAAGGTCCATCTATAATTAGCGTAGCTAATTGGGTCGGGGTTAAAATTTCAAGGGGTTTTCTTGAAGGTTAAGAAAAAATAAAAGTCTGGTCACTACAATGAACGACGGGAAATATAACCGGCGACGTTGAAACGAAGCCTCCCGTCTGAGGTTTCCTGCAGAAGGAAAGCTCTACCTACTTCGAATCTCATCGCATGGCCATACCATTACAGTCTTCTTTCCTGGACCTGAATCACTATTACAAAACGGCTCAGTATCAATAAATAAAATATAAATATAGTGACAAATCACTTTAGAAAATAGATATAAAAAGACAAGGTTAACGTATTAACAGAATAGACAACAAAGTACCCAGTTAAAAATATACCTACAAAAACTCAACAACGATACAAAATCGTATGAACTTTGTTATATCACATTTCAATCGTCATGAATCACATCTGGGAAATACACGAGAGGCGAACATCATTTTTTTTCGAGGCAATAGAAAAAGGAAGTGTTCTCAAATGGCAAGTTAGTCGGAAGATCGCTCATGATATCGCAGCCACATACGATGACTAAAAGGAACGTGACACTGAACGTCTGTGAAATAGCATTCTAACATTCTAAATCTACGGTTAACAGTAAAGGTAAGAGTAAGCAGAATAAGATGACGCCACAAAAATAAAACCGTGGACAAGAGACTAAAACAATGCGGCCCTTCTGAGTCACAGCACGACAGAGACCTCCATAGACCTTTGTAACTGGGAAAATTGTCATTAGCGGATCAGGGCTACTGTGGTTAATTCAAACAGCAGTACAATATTACAAAACACTCTATACCAAATGTAATATTACACAAATACCTGGTAAGATGAAAGAGGCCAAATTTAAAAATCCTGCAGGATTGCACATTTTCACCCTCATCATAAAAAGTACCTTATAAAAATGAAAAGACCTTATTTAGAAAACAAATAAATCGATTTCAAACGTAACAAAAGCTCCAAATGGGAATCCCTCTAAAACACACACACAAACAGAACAAAAACAAAACACACAAAAATAAACCGCACCACGGGGTGGTCTCGAACCACCGCGACCTTGAGAGTAACAAACGATGACCTAATAGCCGCGTAAATCACAAAGAAAAACACAAGCCCGTTATTTAAAACCAACCAGAGCAGCAATTCAAAAGGTAATTTACATTGCATAACCTCTGCAAAAGAGATGAAGATGAGGATGCTGACATGAGAGGGAAGTGTGCCCCAGAGAGGTAATTTCGGGTTATAAAATCACTGGAAACCAACGGCCCAATTTGGCGGGAGACCCTCTACGATGTGAGGAGAGGAGGAGGAGGAGGAGGAGGAGAACACATACACACAACGAATAGCCTCCTACTACTTACCTTTCAGAATACACAATCAAGATAAAAAACATTCTCAAAGGAAAGACAAGTATAAATCCAACACTGTAAAATCCTAAAAATGCTTTCAACATCTTTACATGCCACTTAGCTATCTGGAGTTTTTATGCACGCACGCACGCACACACACACGCACACACAAAATATATGTAAAATAATATATAATTGTGTGTATATATATATAATATATATTATATATATATATATATATATATATATATATATCTATATATAATATAATATGTGTGTGTGTGTGTGTCTGTGTGAAACTAAACAGCGTGTGACGATATATTCAGCTAAGACCACGGGAATAATAAAAGGAGTACCTGTTCCCTGTGGTTTTAGCTGAATATAAAATTATAATTAATATATCTATATATATATATATATATATTATATAATATATATATATATATATATAATACCATATATTATTAGTATATATTACTATATAGTCTATATGATATATATATAATATATATTTTAAAAATTCTGTTATATAGCTATATATTTAAAATTTATATATATATTATAATAGTAATATATGATAAACTCATCACATCACCGTGATTCATATAAATCATTCGAGCTACAAATGTCCTTTAATATCTAATTCACTCTACCTCGGAATTGATATATTTTCATATATGTACCGAGGGGGAATTTTTAGTTGATAATAATTTCGTACCCCCATAAGATCGAACCACCGTCCAGTTGGACGGGAAACGAAATCAGGAATGGACAGTGACGCTACCGAGTCTGTTAGCAGAAAGGCTATAAGTTTATATCGATTCTGACCATTACAAATCACCGCCGATCTCGGTGTATTCGTATCGTAATTAGAATCGATATGAAACCCCCTCAACCATGCTAGCCGATTCGAGCGTTTGACCCACGCAGCCTTGTTATGAATACTTATCACATCACGGTCGAATCGGCTAGCATGGTTGAGGGGGTTTCATATCGATTCTAATTACGAATGCACCGAGATCGGCGGTGATTTGTAATGGTCAGAATCGTATAAACTTATAGCCTCTCTGCTAGCAGACTCGGTAGTGTCACTGTCCGTTCCTGATTTCGTTCCCCGTCTAACTGGACAGTGGTTCGAACCCATGGGGGGGACGAAATTATTATCAACTAAAAATTCCCCCTCGGTACATATATGAAAATATATCAATTCCGAGGTAAGAGTGAATTAGATATTAAAGGACATTTGTAGCTCGAATGATTATATATATATATATATATATATATATATATATATATATATATATATATATATATTAATTACTGTCCCGGCGTTCACATTTTACATGAAGAAGTTTGTTTTTAAATCATCTTTGAAATTACTCTAGATGCCACGCATGCATGCATACTACATAAATACATTTGAGACTTCAACTTGAAATTCACAAATATTAACGAGATACTTACGTAGCTTTCGAACTCAAACTTCTGATTCGGCAATACTTTACAAGTACTTACATCTTCCACCGCTTAAATCTTTCAAAAGCTTTCATTTCCACAAATCTCTGCTTGGCCCCACCCTCCACAGGGATTATTCGAAGGACATGTCCAAGCCATCTCGACCTAAACTTCGTGAATTTCTCATCTACATATAATCCGTCATTGCTTTTTTATTGTATCACCTCCAAATCGATCCTGCCATCTGACGCGTAAAAATCTCTGAGATCCATTTTGTTTTTGTGCCTTTTTGGTCTCTCCCTAAATTCAAAATTCCCATAAATTATAAATAATAATTATTCCTAAAAATCACAATTCGCCTATACAAAATTCATTCTATCTTCAATTATAATTACGATAGCTATCTGTCTACTGTATGACTTGCAGTCAACGTTTCACTTACTTAACGAACCTTGTATATATTCTCATATTTTCTCCGATTTATTAATTCCTCTCACTCTTCATTTCCAGAATGCTCGGTTGCAAAAAACTCCAAAGAGGAGTAGGAAGAGTTTTCGTTTTCTCATTATTCTGTCTTTATTCTTCCCCGAGTCACCTATAATGCCTTGCCTCTCTCGTTCCTCCGTCAAGCATCACTTGCATATCCAAGAACACAAAGAAAAACAACTTGAACGAATGGAAGGTTGTCATACCTAGGAGGAGGGAATGATGAAGTATGCTTCAATTCATTCAACACTAAGACCTAGAGATTTACTACCCATGATTATTATTGTTGGCCGAGTCGATAACTTCACTGAAGTCCTGATTTCTCCTCTGTCCGCTGGTTCGAATCCACGAAAGGACGAATTTACTACCAACTAATAAATTCCACTTCGGTTAACGTATATGAAAATATATTAATTCCAAGGTAGAGCGAATTGGATATTAAAGGGCATTTGTAGCTTAATGTGTGATATATATATATATATATATATATATATATATATATATATATATATATATATATATATATATATATATATATATATATATATATACATATATGACAGATACATAGATAGATAGATAGATAAAAATTAATATAGTTTTACCAGGTCACTAAGCTGATAATCAGCTCTCACAGTGCTGCCCCTAAGGATTTGTTGCTATTTACATCTTTTATCTATATAAAAATCGACAACTGGACAGAAATGAAAAATAAATAAATAATAATTATGAAATATACCTGTATTTATGAAAAAGGTTCTTAAAAAACAGAATATACAATTCTCCAAGAGAGAGAGAGAGAATTAAGAACAAGGGAGCTTCATCCGCTTCACAATGTGAAAACACAAGTTATAAACAGCGTATGAATCATCACCACTATATTTATATATAAATACACACACATACACACACACACACACATTTCGACTTGAGTCATCTTAATGCGGTAAAATTCAACTTTAATCCGAAGTTAATCTTGCTGCAGAGAACACGGAACTTACATTAGCAAAATCAAAACCACTTATGAACTGAAGATTTAGTAGGTCGATGGATGATACGGCTGATGGGAATGTGAATTATGAAAGTCTTTGTTGCATTGAGGGAAGGAAAAAGTTAGGAAAAAAAAACACCAAAACCTTGGTGACGGCGAGAGTGACTTAAGTCTTAATTTGTTGCACACACAGAGAGAGAGAGAGAGAGAGAGAGAGAGAGAGAGAGAGAGAGAGAGAGAGAGAGAGAGAGAGAGAGAGAGAGAAGACTAATTATCGAAGATAACAGAAATACATTTTCGTCGCCTGAAGTGAAACTAAAATAAAACACAAAACCTGGTAATATCAGATACTTTTAATCTTGAGGTTTAAAGAGCTCTTCTTCCCTGGAGATTATTTCGTCAATATATTTCACTCTTGGAATTCCACCAAACAATATAAGCGGAGAGCCTCTTGTACCCGAAACCACATATTAGTTAAGTCTCGTTACTCGTTCTTTTGATGTTCCCCGAAGCTCTAACCAGCCCTAAATTAATTGGCCCGAAAATAATCCACTGGTGGCACCATTTCTAATTATACAACCGAATCTACTTTTGAAGGTACTTTATTAGTCAAATACGAACGAAACAGTAGTCAACACAGCTAAAGAATCTGCTAATTGCTGTAGAATCGGTAAATACACCTCAAAGAAAAGAACAGAATGTGGAATTTACGCCAAAGGCCAAGTGCTGGGACCTACGAGTTCATTCAGCGCTCACACAGAAATTGACAGTTAAAAGGTGTAATAGGAGGAAAACCTCGCAGTTGCCCTATGAAACAATTGTTAGGAGAGGGTGGAGAGCAAGATGGAGAAAAGAAAATATGAAAGAAGGTCCAGGAAAAGGAATGAACGAGGTTGTAGCTAGAGGCCGAGGAGACCCTGTGAAGAACGTAAGTACTAATACCCGCAGTGTACCACCCCACCGGGTGAGGTGTACTAACAAATACAGCTCATATATCTACCATAATGGGTGATAAACAACACAAAGGCTGTAATGTCAATTAAAGACTAGCGCATGATTCTCGTCAAATAATGATAACACGCGGGTCAAATCCAACTGGCGTTTTTGTCAAGCAATCAGTCAACACCTGGAGTTAAATTCCAAAAAGCTGTCGGGCGAGACATTTGTTGCTCATTCACCCTCCGATTTCAACCAACATCCTGATCTGTCGTCGAGGACGCATCAGCATTGATGTTCGCACTATCTGTCACTCAAGTCTGTCTTTTTGTTCGTCTGAAAAACAGCAGCACTCTGTGCCAAGCAACGCCTTTGCGCAATTAACAGACAGCTTGGCCGTTCTAGTTCTAATTTACTGTCTTGGTATGAAAGCCATGAAATTTCAGCTCTCTCTCTCTTTCTCTCTCAGGACGACTGGTCTCCTGAAACAGACTTGCAACTCAAACAAAAGACTCAATCTAAGAAAATGATTTTACCGTTGAGAACAGCGACAGATAAGAGACTTTTATAAACCTCCAGCATTTTCTCCAGGTAGCGAGTTTTCTTGCATAAAGCGTCACCAAATTTACCCGGTGATTAAGTAAACGTTAGAATGAATAACCTTATAAGGAATACCAATGTAATCAAATTAAATTTAACCCAAGAAACAGCACATAGGTCCTGACAATATATCAACAAGTACTATTGTTTCAAATATGAAATTCACAGTCTATAAATAAATAATATATATACAAATATATATAATACAAAAAAATATACACACACACACATATATATGTATAATATATATTAAATTATATATATATATAATAATATTACTAATATAAATATTTAAATAAATATATAATATATATAGATAGATAGTTACATAGATAGATAGATATACAAGTCTGTTTAATATTCCTCCTAATTAAAATTACATAAAGGGACGACCGATCACTTTCATTGTCACCGTACCAATTTCACCCGTGTATGATCTCTTGCTCTTTCTCAAAAACAGATTTGCTGAAACAACTGTGTAATGAATGTATGTCTTCCACCATATAACTTTTTCATTGAAATGAGAGAGAGAGAGAGAGAGAGAGAGAGAGAGAGAGAGAGAGAGAGAGAAATACCGAATTTCAAGAAGTTATAGGCGAGGCTAAAAAGAAGTTTAGGTGAGGCAGCTTTTACACGTCCATCCGTTTACAGGGCTGAGCAAATAAAGGTAGGGGTTATTTGAACGACGAGGAATTTTGTCTGACACTTATAATGCCAAATCTTTTGGGCAGGTACCTAAGTTAGAGTCCATTCTGATTTGTGGGCTGACAGTAAGCCGTTTAAATGAAGAGAATGGCACCTATATACATTAATATACAACTACAAGGCTAATCCGAAATACAGAAGGGAGCTCTTTCTCACAAGGGGGAAGAAGAAATCTGTCTAGTTCCAAGCCAAATGTCCCTCTACTTCAAGCTTTGAAGATATATTTTCTGCCCTTTTAGCAGTAAAAACAAGTAAACTGATGATAATGGGAGTATGAGTATTTAAGAAATAAATTAGTGTGAGAGAAAATGAATATATTGGAAAAAACCAGTATATCTATATATATATATATATATATATATATATATATATATATATATATATATATATATATATATATATATATATATATATATATATATATATATATATATATATATATATATATATATATATATATATATATATATATATATATATATATATATATATATATATATATATATATATATATATATATATATTATATATTTAAATATACATAGATATACATAGCTGTGACGCTGTAATTTGTAAGTAGGCTCTTCTCATCATAGTATATCGATATATATATATATATATATTGATATATATATATATATATATATATATAATATATATATATCTATCAATATATCTTATATATATATAATATATATATATATATTATATATATATCTATAAATATATTATATATTTCTATATATATATAGTATATATATATATATATATATATATATATATTGATGTATATTATATATATATGATAGTATATATATATATATATATATATTATTAGATATATTATATATTGTATATAATATATATATATGATATATAATATATATATATGTATATATATTATATATATATATATATATATATTATATATAATATATCTATATGATATAATATTTATAATTATATATATATATATATATATTATATAATATTATATATAATATATCGTAATATATTCTATATATATAATATATATATATATATATATATATATATATATATAATATGAGAAGAGCCTACTTACAAATTACAGCGTCACAGCTATGTATATCTATCAAGGATGACGTCATCTCTTGACAAATAATTTCTGATTCTTAACATGATATTTTCTTATAGTTTAAAAGAGAGAGAGAGAGAGAGAGAGAGAGAGAGAGAAGAGAGAGACTAGATGAGAAGAGAGAGAGGACGAGAGACCTCGAAACCAAAAGTACCCAGATGCGACCACAGTATTCTTAATCCTCAGTTGCTATACAAACAGTGACTTGAAAGTGACGTTCGTAGATCTGTCGCCTCTGGCATCCGTGCTCCGCATAAAGCTACAAGGAAACGAAATTATAAAAACAGAGAAATCCGATCACAGAATTATTCGAAGTCTATAAAATTCTCTCTCTCTCTCTCTCTCTCTCTCTCTCTCTCTCTCTCTCTCTCTCTCTCTCTCTCTCTCTCTGTAGGAAAAGGAGGAGGAATTGATTAAAACCGGCAAAATGACTCGACAATGATTTTTAAAAATGCTAATAACAATTACTCAAATTTTTTTAAGAGAAACAAAAAAGTTAAAGGACATAAAATTTACTCTTCATGCATTAACTAAAGAACATAAACCTGGAAAACATTCGGGGAAACTAATTTTATTATCTAATTTGATCGTTTATTAAAACTTAAGTGAACATTTACTATTGAAAGTGAGAGAAGCCATGACCCGTAACATAGGAAATATGCAATATTTTAAGAACAAATTTTGCTATAACTTTATTAATTTTTCAAATGATCTTCAGTGCTCGAAACTATGGGATTTGACAAACTTTTTTCACATATCTGCTTACGAAGCAAGGATACTTTCTTTTAATATCTGTCAACAAAAATAAATAACGCATCAAATTAGTAAAATTAAGGAATATTAGCTAAATAATTTAGGGGTCAGATTTTGGATACGCACGCAGTCATTCACAATTCGATCTTTGCAATCGCAATAAACAGTATTAAGAACTAAAATGATGCGGTCCTACAGATCTGGATGAATGAAAACCCACAGTGTCTAAATGACTGACTCTTTATACACCACATAAGCGTTGTGCTAATTTGGAGGTTAAAAAATGCTCTCAAACGAAGACAGTCAACACAATAGCTCCTGCCACGTATGTCAATCAGCTAGACCCACCCTTGCTTTGGCACCACAAAGAGGAAAACTCAATTTTACTTGCACATTTTCCAAATCTAATTTAAGTGTATCTCATAAAATGATACGATCAATAACATAAATCCTCTTATGCAAGCTGAGATCTCGGATGATTAGACGTTTTTATATTCTTGAACAATAGCAGTGCCTTTGGCTGACGCCCAGCCCAAAAGGGTTCGGTGGGTCTAACCGTCCCTAATCCCGTAGCCAGTTAACGCAAAGGTAGAATCTAATACGAGTTAATCCCTCAGTACCAGGCAAGTGATCAAGGTTGTCAGCTGGGTCTTAATGAGGTAAGCGTAAATCACCTGGGGAGGAAGGGGAGGGGGGCGGAAGAAAGGTACAAATCCCCGGCTCCTCCTCCCCCACCTTTGCTAACGTCATTTAGCCAACTTCTCGATTCTCGAGTTCTCTAAAATTCGCCTTCTTTCGCACAATTCTATTCGTTTACCAAATCCATCTGCCCATCAATCATCTACTCATGGCATCGTTGTAAGATTTATTGGTCTTACATTTTGTCTACATGGGCTTCTCAACATGAAGGGAAATATGGAGTTTTTTTGCCCGTTATAGTAAATTTACAGTACACAAATACTCAAATTTTTCATCTTATAATTCTGGAGTAGTAGTAAATTCACAATACGTAACATGATGAAGCGTATGGCATCAACTCTGCAGTATATCTACCAACAGAGAGTAATGTGCATTCTAATGGAAGCTGTAAATGAGTTAAGTATATCTTAGTTTAACCAGACCACTGAGGTGATTAACAGCTCTTCTAGGGCTGGCCCGAAGTATTAGATTTTAATTTACGTGACTAAGAAACAATTGGTTACTTAGCAACGGGACCTACAGCTTATTGTGGGATATACGAATCACAAAGAAATTCTAATCTCCAGAAATAAATTCCTCTGATTCCACATTGGCGGCAAGCGGGAGCGAACTTGGGATAACAGATTGGTAGGCGAGTACACAAACCACTAGTCCAATGAGGAATTACAAATCAAGCTGTAAAATTAATTTACAAGATGAGGTAACAAGTACCTTAAATCCAAGCAATGGTAAAACGTTGACTTTATATTCTTCAGTCAAACAATATCAAAGAATTTTACAAATTTAGCTCGAACACGCCTACATAGTACATGAACTCTGGCTAACAAGAGATTCAACATCACCACTTAAAATGGGACACACTAATCAAAGTTCCGCGATATATCTAAATTATAATAATATAAATATAAATATAAATATAAATATAAAAAATATATGTATATATATTCTTTATAAAACTCGTATCAAATTATTTATAATTAGTATATGTAACCTGAGCTAACCAAACCAAAACTAGCGAGTCACCAGACAACAAAACTATAATTAATTCGCAAAATGTTTACTTATTACTTAGAGTTACGAATCTAAATCACAGGAAAGAGTTTCTTTGCAACAAAGCAGAACCTAATGCCTAAATATGCAATGCATAGAATACGTCGGAGGTGAAAAACTAGACAAAGATGAATTAAAGCTTCTCCTGAAGGATTATTAAAATGAGCCTTGACCGTAATAGCACATGACGGACTATGGCCCCAAGAAAGGTATCCTTCTGGATGAAACATGAATGATTTAGTCGTGAGAGGCTCTTCCCAAAATCACCATTAGCCATGATGATAAGCGCTACTTAACGCGCACCCTTAAATTAAATGGAGTTGGTGCTTACGGCGGTACGGATACGCGTTCGAATTGCTGAACCGGTTTTTCAGGAAAAATAGCCGGTATACTCACGCTGACGGTCAACGAAACGAGAGAGAGAGAGAGAGAGAGAGAGAGAGAGAGAGAGAGAACGTTTACCTGAATACATATGCGTACTTGTCGGCCAACTCGTCTTCACCATTATCCAACCATCAAGATTACAAAAATAACGATGAAAACCATAAAAGATACGAAGGAAAACGCTGTAGAAGCAACAGATGACAAGCAAGGATGAAAATCCGAGTTGGGAAATATTAAAGGGGGAGATGAAAGCGTTGAAAACAGCTTCCAGACATGCAAAAAAGCTCTATGCACAAAACAGCCGCTACAATAAACGGATTATTTCATGTATCGAACGTTTCCCGTGATAAAAATAAATGTTGTTCCTCCTTTACAAAAGTGCCAACAATACTGACAAGATTTGCATGGTTTCATTCCATAAAAAAGTCAAACACAGGGTTTTAATCCGCAAGAACAACACAGCATAATGTAGCTAGGAGATAACATACACCCACATCATCTGGTCACAGTATGAACTTAGTTGACGTCGAGGTCTCAAATATTGACACGAACTGCTGAAGATAAAGTTACAACTTGGCCAAGAAAATCAAGATGGAAAATTCAACTGCGTCAGAAGTGCTGTAACACGAAAATGCCTTTCGAGTCATCTGAAGTCGTATGAAAAAATACAAACACATACTTACGCTCATACAATATGTCATAAATTACTTGATCCTTAAAGGAAAAAACTACCTGTATACAGTAAATGAATGGGTTTCAGAAAAGGCAACTTGCAGAAATGTTTGGGAAAAGAATAATTAAAATCCTTTAACAAATTCAGCTGACAGACAGTACAAACAGAACTACCATCTGATCTGGTTATAAACCTTTTACATTACCCGTAATTATTGCATATGTCTGTCTATACTGTATAATCAAAACAGAAATAAACCAGAATATCTTGTAGTGTTGTGCATGATGTACACACAAATACATACATAAGCATAGAGTGAAAATCTCTCTCTCTCTCTCTCTCTCTCTCTCTCTCTCTCTCTCTCTCTCTATGAAATCCCCTACTGTACCTGGTCATTCCGACCCAAATCCTCAGGACAGACAGCGACCATAATCATCTTCCGTGGAAAGTCGCCCATCTGACATTATCTGATTTTTATTCCTTTTGCAACTGGGAAGACAAAGAACGAAAAATGTACCTCTCTCTCTCTCTCTCTCTCTCTCTCTCTCTCTCTCTCTCTCTCTGGCTCTAAAAGTTGTGACGACTAGCTACCACTTTTTCTTCCTCGGATCATAGACCCCAACATCGACCATTAATCACCCATACAGTTCACATCACTGTATCATCTTTTATCTGTAGATACGTAACCCCATTTCATCTCCGTCTGGTCCCATTAATTGTACACGTCGACGCTGACGTTCGAGGCTTGTTAAGGATTCATTCTACTCGCACTTCCCTCCTGTTCCCTTTGTGGTAGCGATGAGTGGTTATGTTCGAGGTTAACAGTGAGAATGAAGCTGAACACCTCCAAAGGCTTCAATACATTAACGCGATCGAGGATGAGACGTGTAGGGCACTGTTCCACAGAACAGTCTGCTGTCAATGATGATTTAGGCCTAACCTTGAATTCTCATGGGTTTGGTGTTTTTCAAAATCTTACTGATATTTCTTCTTAATAGAGAATATAACCATTTCTGCTCAGTTCTGGGGATTTTTTTATTAATAGAAACTAGTGGTTTATTCGTATAATGTGAATTTACTCGCTATGCTATATATATATATATATATATATATATATATATATATATATATATATATATATGTGTGTGTGTGTGTGTGTGTGTGTGTGTGTGTGTGTGTGTGTGTAAGAGAGAGAGAGAGAGAGAGAGAGAGAGAGGAGAGAGAGAGAGAAGGTGGCAGTGTTAAGAAAGGTGTTTAATTCGAGGAGAGAGACAAGGGAGTTGGGCACATATTTCATGCTAAAGGAATGCGTGTCAGGGAACTCCTCCTACTTTGCATGTAAAATAAAAGAGGAGACGAATCAGACAAGAGGCGCCACTTCCACCGTCGCTAAACGAAACTTTTATTTTATGTTTTTGCGCCTTTCCACACTGAAGGGCTGTTTACTTTCATGTCCAGGTACAGCGAAAGACACTTTACCTTTCCTTTTGACGGCCAAAAGGCTACTGCAGTTAAGATCAGAAGTGACAGGTTGTAAATTTAGTTTTTGAATAAATGTATAAACAAATCAGTAAAACGTGCAAAACAAAATCCATTCTGGATAAGTATTTATAACGTTACTTCAGCCAGTCTTTTTTCACATACTTTGTTGATGATTTCGACATAGGCTGATAGCAGTCCGCGATGACATTCTGAAAGTGGTCTTCCCTTGGCCTACTGCTCCCTTATCAAAACTAAGGCGACGATGAATAAATCTTAGGATCTCTTGGATATAAATAAAAGAAAAGTTTCGTTGCATCTGCCAATGTCGCTTAGCAAAAAATTAAAAACTAGAGAATAACCAAGACAGGCGTGACTCATTTGACGATTCGTCAAGATAAATTTAATATAAAAAGGTACAAAACACGTGATAACGCCTGAGAGATCCACCTGCATTTAACTAAAAATTAAATTTGTAAAAAGTGTGATTAGAAATAAAAGTGTGGTTCTAGTCTAAAAATTTTTAGTTGCTGTTATTCAAGTTACCAAAAGCAATTTCTCTCTCTCTCTCTCTCTCTCTCTCTCTCTCTCTCTCTCTCTCCTCTCTCTCTCTCTCTCTCTCTCTCTCTCTCTCTCTCTCTCTCTCTCTCTCTACGGAACGAGGAGAAAATTCGTCAGACGTGTGAAAAATAATTGAGAAAAAATAGCGTTCCTAAGAACTATGCAATTACAAACACACTTGATTGAAACAGACAGGCGCTGTGCCCCAGACAGCCGCTCAACGCCAAAAGTTTGAAAACCGGGCAAACAAAAGCTCTGACAGCCTGGAAGAGGCATGAAACAAACAAACAAACAATAAGCCCCGTGAGAAGACATCGTCCAAGTTGAGAATGACCATTTAAGGAGCCGAATACGATCCGGGGAGAGGAAATATTTTTTTCCAGACTTGATAATGCGTCTTGATGCTTGTGTCTGGGAGTGAGAAAGGCGCATGGGTACTTACAAGAAGCAAACGAGGTTTGGGAATCATTTGTAAAAACGCCGATAACGAAAATCTCTGGAGTAATAAGAGAATAAATACTTGAACAAAGATGTTTCTGATGACATTGCATGTGCAGATGATTCCGAGATGCAGGGCACAGTGAATGAGGGGGGATGCGGGGGAGGGTTAGAAGGTGTTTCTTCTTTGGAAATCGAGCCCAATTTTGATTTGTTTGACGCTTGAATATTCATAATTATTAAATTGCCAGACAAATGACGTCTACTGCCCCAGGTGCACAGGAACTCAGCATGTCGCACACCGAAAAATCAAATTAATCCATTAATTGGATTTCGCTGAACCAGGATGCAATTTTTCTGCTATAATTTGCATTGGAGGTCGGATGGAGGGAGCAGAAAGTGGGGAATAAAATCACTTGCATGTTTTGTATGATGAGAGCAAAAATGTGTTTCCTTGGCTTCACTGTTCTGAGGAGGTGGTTTGTGTTACAGCGGTATCGAAGGCGCTGTTGATCTTTCGTTCCTCAACTATGGTCCTATTGTGTTCCTAATTCCAAATTTCTACTTTTGGAATTGTCAACAGTTACACTTGGTTACAATCAGGAGAGAAAGAGTAAGAACAATTAAAATTTACTTAAAAGTGAATACGCATCAAGAGAAAAACGGAGACATGATACCAGTTCCGAAGGACTGCGCAGACGGTGATTATAACGAAGATTCAATCAGCCTTTTCACTGATCTCTAAGTTGCTGAGGGTTATTTCAGTTCAGGCGAGTGCTTTTTAACAACCAGTACCCATACAGGAAAACTGTAGACCCTGGATGGCTTTCTATATCCTCGTAGACACTTCCAAGACAACCTTGGGAACAAAATATGAAGTTGGACTAAAAATCATTTCAGTCCAGTATTCAGATGCACAACGAGTATTTCTGGAGTCATTTTCTGTGGGTATGAAATGAAGATGCCGATATTTTCAAATGGTTTGGAGTTTCAACAAGTTTGGCATAATCAGGATGACTTGGAATGTAGCGCCAGAAAACTTTCACTTCTACTAATGAGTGGTTTCAAGTCCATGGCTCACGTTGCATAGATAACACTGCACTGAATGAATCCGAGTATCTGATGATAAATGGAGTTACTTTCCAATTTCATCTTCATGGTACTTAAGACAGTCGTAATGTTGCCACAATACTTAACTGTGTTCGTGAGAGTTCTAACAGGTTCAAAGATTAAATTAATACCACGGACTTTAAATATTTTTCTACTCATTACTCTGTTCCCCTAAATGAGCATCAGTTGCCTCCAAGGATCTTTTAGAACAGGCTCCTCGAGGCAGTAAATTCTTCTTTCTCTAAAAATGAAGCTTATGTTAAGACCCTCGAGAGAAGATATCCCGTTAGCCATTTTCAATACCCTCTACTTCAACAGGGAAATCTCCCCAACGCTTTGAGTGCCTGTTCATCAACAGCAAATGCGTTTTACCCACTTTGCAAGACATTACAATCTACATTATAATACCACGTTGTCATAATGCTCTCTATACCACAGTTTATTTATAGGTTTATTTAGTATCATCTATAGGTTTATTTATTTGCTATTTTCTTCTTGGTTCCTTCATTTTTCACAACAAAAACGACAATAATAATAATAATAATAATAATAATAATAATAATAATAATAATAATAATAATAATAATAATAATAATAATCATGGTAGCACGAGTCTTCAAATGGAGAAACAAATCCACAGTTATATAAATGTACATATACTTCAGTTTAAAAACAGCAAAGATAGCTTTCGGGAATCTGTACGGTTCCCCTTATCAATTTACATAACTGTGGATTTGTTTCTCCAATAATAATAATAATGATGATGATGATGATGATGATGATGATAAGTAAAAATTAAAAATAACGTTATTATATCCAGAGGTCCACATAAAGTCTCTTACGCCCTTGAACACCTCAGCAAACTTTGGACAAGGACCCGTGCTGGCATAAGGGCGGCTCGATATAAATCAAGAAACCAACTGAACTGCCTTTCACGAAATGGAAAAAAGAAACCGGGCGCAGAATAAGAAAAGCAAAATTAACCAAAAACCCTGACGAGGTACTTCGTCCATCTCATGAAACGCCTGAAGGTCGAGATTATCAGCTCTTGAACAGGACTCAGGTCTTCAATATTTTCTCGCACCGGAGGTCAAAAGTCACCACAGGTCAGATGGAGGTGGAATGCATCACCTCCTTCATACAAACTTCTCCAAACTAAATAAAAAAAATATTTCACCAACAAACGCTCGTGCATGCACATGCATGCGTAGCTGCCACGATATCTAGTATAAACATAATAAACTTTCCAAGTTTATAGGCAAGGCGAAGTAAAGCAAACAATGTAATTGCAAAAGTCCTCAATAAAGGCGCCAATCATTGGTATGCTACAAATAAACCATACCTTCCCTTGCAGAAATCGATGTCATACGCCACCTGACTAGGAATACAATTTCAATTCAAAATTTTTTATTGAATATACGAAATAATGTCACGCTTAGAAGTACAATTTCAACTCAAAATTGTTTATTGGATATACGAAATAACTTTACGACTATAAATACAATTTCAGTTCAAAATTGTTTACTGGATATAAGAAATAACTTCACGACTATAAATATAATTTCAATTCAAAATTGCTCATTGGATTCAGAATAAACGTCACACTACAAATACAATTGCAATTCAAAATCGTTTATTGGATATACGAAATCACGTCACCTGACTAAAGGCAACTAAGAGTCCAATGAAATTTCCCCGGCTGCCTGACAAAGCAAGGAACAGGATGCACCTACAGTCTGTCTAGTCTAAGGAGTCTGGAAAAATTTGACTTTTCTACCGTTGCTGAGGGTGGCCACTCGCGCTGAAGGGCACAAACATTTTCCCAGCCACGTAAGTGGCTTGCGTCTATTATTCTTATCACCTAAGGGCGAAAACTCCAGACCTTTTCCTGGCGCCTTGCGATTCACACGAAATCCAATACAGCCAAGGTTCCATCTGTCACTTACACAGATGCTGGGATATTAAGGCGATCAGGAAGGAGATCCACTTCGTTCTTTGGTTAGGATTCTGTAGTCGTCATAAAACTGACAAATAAAATAAAGTTTCCATTAACCCATAACCGTGACTCTCTCTCTCTCTCTCTCTCTCTCTCTCTCTCTCTCTCTCTCTCTCTCTCTCTCTCTCAAAACACACACACATACACACAACACACAATTAAAAAACATTAAAAGATAATTTATCTTCCGAGGATAAAAAAATTGTGTATACTCATACATTAAGAAACAAACACACACACACACACACACAAGTATGTACAAAACAAAATTATTCTAATGCAGACTACATTAAACGTAACAAACAGATACCATCAAATCTAGCAATAGAAAAAACACAGAGAAATTGGACAGAAAGAAAAGCAACAAACTCTCCCATGTCCATTAGATCAAGATCCACTAGTCATGAGCGCAACAAAAGTCCTTTTGTGTCTTGCAAATGCAGTGTTGCAAGGTTACACGAGATCAAAGGGTGCGCCTTCATTTTGCAAAAACTCAGGTACTATCGCCATTCCTCTTACCATTTTCTACGGATCAACACCAACGATTATGCCTTCTCATGTTTACCAGAAATTAACCAGCCTTTAGTGGGGTGGAGCGGACATTTGCCACAACTGCACAAGTAGGAGAGAGAGAGAGAGAGAGAGAGAGAGAGAGAGAGAGAGAGAGAGAGAGAGAGAGAGAGAGAATATGGATACTAATACATGTATAAACTTACAAAAAAAGCGTATGTACTCTTCTACTTGTGCATGATAATATTTTTGAGTGAAAGTACTCAGTTCAGGATGCCAGAAAATAAATACTAAACCGTGCACGCATATTCAAGATTATGTTGCTTGGAAAGAAAAAAAAAAGCGAAGCAAAACGCACAGTACTTTCCTTGTCATAAATAACGCCGCTAACAAAACCAGCTAATGTCTGCTTTACCATTAAAGAAACATATGGGAGGGCATGCCAGCAGCTTCAAAAGACGTCTTTGAATGCCTTAGGTTTATCATTCTGACCCAGTCACGAAACTAACATACCACTCAAGGTAACCCTAAGGTGCTAGGAGATAAAAAGGAAAAAATATAAAAGTTATACTTAGTATTCGCTACTGGACAAAGACAACAAATCTTAATCAATAAAAAAGGTACGTGTGTAATTCACAAACTTGCGTTAAAATACAAAGCTTAACCATTGCAGCATGTACAGGGCCATCTTTTCTAAAATTTCACGAGCTTGGACACAGTAAAAGTTCTGTTTCTTTCAAGAACCATCAGGAGCTTAAAAACACATACAAGTATAAGTTACACGATTTAAAAAGCAGTTTTAACATTAGAGATGTTTTCTTGGTCGAGTGATGATAAATGTATGCTCACTGACATGAAAGTTGTGTGCAAGAAAAGTAGAATGGCAAACATTTATAACACGAACAGAAACAGGATCCTACAAAATTTCCATTCGTCTCTCGTTTAACAGTCCAAAGATACCTAAAAAATAAAGCCTTTCTCTAGCCAATATTGACTATCCAACACCTCCAAATTCCGCCGAAGATGAAACCTCACAACGAAAGCGATTAACATTTCGAACGTGACTACGACACTCAAGGAAGGATTGCACGCTTGTGAAAGGAGCGCCGATCTAAAGGCAATTAGTTCTGCTTGATAAACAAGTGTTGCTTACACCAAAGATCAAAACATATGCAGCTTTAGAATTTCTTGTAACGCGTCAGACTGAAAATGGGACTAATAAATAATCTTCGTCAATATCTTTACAAGAAACAGCATGACGTATACCATGGATCAGGCATTACTTGAAATCTACATTTTTTTCTTTTTCTATCTCTCTGTTAACGCCAAGGCTCAGGTTGTCAAGGATTGAAAGCAAACAAGACAAGTCGACACGATGTCACTGGGACAATGGACAACCAAAAATCACGTTATTGCTGCCAGGCATCAATTACTAATCGATTCCAATAAATTCTCTTCTGCGATATAGCAATTTAAGTACGAAGGTTTAAGTGATCATTATCCTTTCTTGTCTTGGCATCAACCCCCTTTTCAACGGAGGTAATAAAGATAAAAATCTAAATTTAATAGTGCCTCGCCAACGTCTCCGAGGCCTTTTTTCCTCTCCTGAGGTCAAGACTTCATTTTCAAAGACTTAAACATCAATTTTAGTTCACTTTGTTTAATGAAAATAAAATCTATGCAGTTATAACTTCGAAATTTTTTAGCCAAAATATAATTTCATCATTCTATTACTAAAATATTGGGATTAGATAAGTTTCTGGGTAATAATATAATCAAAGAAGGGAATATATGTGTGAAAATCCTTTAAAAAATTACTAAGTATACTCAGTAGTTTTCTCTTATCAATTTCCTTCTTGCTTATATTTTTGGCTAGAAATTATATATATATATATATATATATATATATATATATATATCTATATATATATATATATAATATATAATATACTATAATATATATATATATATATATATATATTATATATATATATATATATATATATTATATATACATGTATAGAATCCTCTAGTTATTAATAAGAATATGAAGTAATATATATATTATATATATATTATTATTAACACATATATGTATGTAGAGTAAATATGTAGTTATATCTATCTACATGTATATCTATCTATATAGTATATGTATTATATATATATATATATATACATATACATACATACATAAAAGGATGTATGTATGTTTCTATGTATGTGTGTATGTGCCACATACACTTTAAAACGCATAGAGCAATTTCAAACAAAACTTTGTATACATGACTTACTATCTGGAAAAGAATGGCTGTGGGGGTTGTGAGAAGGGGTGGGAAAGGGATGAAATGTAAAAATAACTGAAAAAACAGATATTAGTGTCTAATCCATAGTTTTTTCGAGGTGCTGAGGTGAATAGTGAAACACCCACTTCCCTGTAAGTGCAAGTTCTGCCCAGATAGGAGGGGGGCAGTTGGCAAGGACGGGTGAAAAATAAAATGTACAAAATTACTAATATTAGTCTTATCCATAGTTTTTGTGGTTGTTGGGATGAATAGAGACACTCCTGATGTCCTTCAAGCCCAAGTTCAGTCCCAGTAGGATTAGGGGGTGATTAGTGGTGAAACATAAAATGTAAAAAATGCTGGGCAATGTAACTGAAGCAACAACTAAGTTACCAGGAGAGAGAGAGAGAGAGAGAGAGAGAGATAGAGAGAGAGAGAAGAGAGAGAGGAGAGAGATTTATCGGTTGTCATTCATTGTTTTTTCCGGACATTGCCGGTTTGGGTCAGCTTAGTGATATATATAATATTATAATATGCTATATATTATATATTATTATATATTATATTATATATATAATAATATATTATATTTACTATATATATATATAAATTATATATATATATATATTTAATATATTATAAAACATCCAAACCCACGTGCACACACACACACACATATATATATATTATATATATATATATATATATATATATATATATTATCTATATATATATATATATATATATAATATATATATACACATACAACACACACCATTATATATATATATATATATATATATATATATTATATATATATATATATAAAAATCACACGTGCACACACATATCTATATATATATATATATATAAATATATATATATATATATATATATATATATATTATATATATTTATCTATATATATATATACATAAGTGTCAAGGGAGGAAGTACATCTCAGGTGGTCCGTAAAATACATTAATTGCGACGTTTCAAAACGCAAAGGTTACAGTTTCAAGCTATAAAGACAAAAAACAATAAAATTAACATTAAAAGCCCTAAATTACAAATACAAGGCATAATACATTATGCATAACAAAATTAAAACTAGTTGTAGCAGAACCAACCATCAAGAGAGAAGGAAGGACTGAAGTCAGAAGGAACAAACCAGAAATGACAAAAGGCAACAAGCTCACCCAAGGTAAAGAGTTGTCGAAGAACACTGAACTGAGGAACGAGCTGTTTAATAAACAAGGACTCCAGGATTGTCAGTAGTCTGCCACTCGGTGCCGGTCCCAATATTTCAAAATCTTTGTATTGTATACTATGTTTGTATTTATTGGCGTGTTGTCTGACACTGGAAAATTCAGGATTAGCAATTTTGTTACCAGTTCGATAGCTAACGCCCTTATGGCAATCAATTCTGACCCTTAGTAACCTCTGTGTGGATCCCACGTAGGTCCCTTGATTTCATCCAAGGCAATTAAACTTGTATACACACATGAGGTCATCAAAGGGTCAAGTCTATCCTTGAATCTAAACAAGCTACCTAAACCAAGTGGATTTGTCGGGATGATATTAAATCAGATAGTTAGTACATCATAAAAAGCTTTTTAAGCCAGACTTTGCAAACATTTTTAAAACTGAAGACCGGATCAATTGATTTTTAAGGTGTCTTAAAGATAATAAATATCATATCTGAAGAAAAATACCATTCTTTTTATATATATACATATATATATTATATATATATATATATATATATATATATATATATATATATATATCCATATATAAATTATAATCCACATATATGCAGTATCGCTACAATTTTCCCCCCCTTTTCGCATTTCAGATACCTATCGCTTCCCAAGATCCCAGTATCCTGTGCAAGTGAGCACATCAACTAAATATCCTAAAGATTCCTCAGCATTCATTTACTGATGACTGGCATTCCTTGTAATTCACCTGCCGGAATGCGGATCAGACCCCACGCTGCTTCGACGTCGCTGAACGGAAGAAGGTCGGATGTGTGTACGCGTTTACGAGCGGAATTCTGTTGTTGTGCACTTTTTTTGTTCACATACATGCGCATGTAGAATCTTTATTACATCACCGTGATTCATATACACGCATTAAGTTACAAATGTCCTAATTTTCTTTGTAAGGAACAGAGATGGAATGAATAATAAGAATAAATTTGGGGATTAAAATTACGATAATGGGCGACCCACGACAGTCGACTGCATACCAGGTACTTTATTAGTGTAATACAAGAACAACAACAACAATAATAATAATAATAATAATAATAATAATAATAATAATAATATGTATGTTGACTTCCTAAAACACACAAAGAAGGGCTTCCTATCAGACTTATTCTAGCGTCATATGATACACCGAATTGAAGGTTAGCTAAGTTCCTTGTTTCCTTGCTTTCTCCCCTGATAGAAAATGAACATAACATAAAAAATTCCTTCAACTTCAAAGAAGTAATACTTATCCAGGTCTCAGACCTCTTTATGGTGGCTATTGAAATTATTAAGAAACTCTTTCCTGAAACTGAGTTATAATTATAATTTTAACCAATCTGATTAAAAAAAAACTATTGCAACTGGCAGAGCAGGACACTTCCTTCATTTTTAATAATAATTGCTACACTCAAATAGATGGTATGGCTATAGGCTCTCCATTAGGGCCCATATTTGCAGGCACTTTTATGTGCTCCCTGGAGGAGCATTTTTCATCTGTCCTTTGAGTTACCATCCGCTGTTCTACAAAAGGTACGTTGACGATACCTTCGCGCTTTTTAAATCCAAGTATGACGCCGAAAAGTTTCTTGATTTTATTAATAGGGCACACCCACATATAAAATTTACTATGGAGTGCGAAAGTGGTAATAAACGACCTTTCTTCGATGTGTTAGTCTTACGACAATGTGATCATTTTAACACTTCAGTTTACAGGAAGAGAACTTTTACAGGAATAGGTTCAAATTTTTATAGTCTGTTTTTTGGCTTCAAATTAAACTTTTTATCTACATTACTTCACCGTGCCTTCTCACTAGTTGGGAGTTTTTTCACGATGAAATCCACTTTTTACGTCGATATTTTACAAACAATTATTTTCCCACAACACTTTTTCACAGGTATGTTTTTAAACTTCTTAATGACGTTTTCATTCCAAAAGTCTCCTTAGCTACAGTGCCTAAAATTCCATTTTATGCAAATTTACCTTTAATCCATGACAATAATTCTTATGATGCACTAAGAGAACTCATATTTAATTGTATACCTGCTATCAGATTTAATATCATCTCGACAAATCCACTTAGTTTAGGTAGTTTATTTCGATTCAACGATAAACTTGACCCTTTGATGACCTCATGTGTTGTGTACAAGTTTAATTACCCTAGATGTAATCTGGGAACCTACGTGGGATCCACACAGAGGCTACTAAGGGTCAGAATTGATTGCCATAGGGGCGTTTGCTATAGAAATGTTAACTAAATTGCTAATCCTGAATTTTCCAACATCAGACAACATGCCAATAAATGCAAACCTAATATACAATACAAAGATTTTGAAATAATCGGACTGGCACCGAGAGGCAAACTATTGACAATCCTGGAGTCCTTGTTTATTAAACAGCTCGTTCCTCAATTGAACACTGAGGTTGAGCAATGTTCTTCAACAACTCTTTACCTCAGGTGAGCTGTTGCCTTTTGTCATTTCTGGTTTGTTCCTTCTGACTTCCGTCCTTCCTTCGCTGTAGATGGTTGGTTCTGCTACAACTAGTTTTAATTTTGTTATTTATAATGTATTATATCTTGTATTTGTATTTTAGCGTTTTTAATTTATTTTACTGCTTTCTGTCTTTATACCTTGAAAACGAAACCTTTGTGTTTTGAAACGTTGCAGTAAATGTATTTTAAGGACCACCTGAGATGTACTTCCCCCTTCAACAGTCTTCTACTGTTCGAGTTACTGATAACCACCACAACTTAGAAAGATTTATATTATTTATATGTATACATACACATTTAAATGTATTTATATATAAACAGTAATGCGTGTATATATATAATCACACACATATATTACATTCTTTAATAATTATATATATATAGTATCCTATTATATATATTATATATATATATATATATATTATATATATATTATAATCACACATATTACATTCTTTAATAATATATATATTACTTATATATATATATATTATATATATATAAATATATATACGTACGTATATACAGTATGTCTGTAAGTAAGTATAACACAGCTGAACAGCCTATAAAGACTGCTGTCACATAAATTTCATTGTTATAAATAACTATTTACTGGAAGAAATCTGAAGGCGACTTACTGATCACGACCAAAAGCAACAGAAACTGACGTCATGGAGCAGACACAACAAAATCACTATATCCTTGGAGCAGCCAAAGACGAGTATTTTTAAGTTGACGTGACACCTAAGTTAAGTACTGGATACAAGTATAACAAAAACGTTCAGTTTATGAAATACTATACCTTTCGTCTCAAGTAGAAAGGCTTGAGTAGCATGAACACGGAGTACAGGAGGACTTAAATGAACACACTTGAGAGAGAGAGAGAGAGAGGAGAGGAGAGACGAGAGAGAGAGGAAGGAGAAGGAGAGGAGAGAGAGAGAGAGAGACTCAGGAGGCAGTCCCGTTCAGCATTCATCTAGCTCATGAAGTCAGTCAGCCCTAAATGGGTTGTTGTCGTTTGCCCAGACTTACTCGTCTGGTTTGATGGTGTCATCATGACAATGGCCTTACAAGATAGCTTCAACACAAGTGTCAGTATTAATTACTACGTAACTTGTGTAAGTCGAAACGCCCACTAATTGCAAAGGCAGTGCAATCCCCAAGTTAGAAATAAAATTAAAGGAACTAAATGTGCTGGGAGAATATATATAAAAAATCCATGGTTCTTACCAACTAGTCGTTCGTAACTTCAAGTGAATACAATTATTTTAAATCCAAGCATGTCTTGTTTTGATTTGGACGTCCTCACCACAGATGCACACTCGGTAAACACCGTGAACGCCATCTATCCTCGCTCTTAATTAAATCACCTGCCGTGCCTCCCCCTTTTTCTCCTTCAGCTGATAAACTCCGCCACAGTGCATAAATCTGCCAGTGCTCCTCGGCTCCCTTACCCCAAGAACACCATCCCAGAGCACAGCACCTCCGAGGGCGCTCCTCTTAACTCTTCCCCTTTTCACAAGAGCCATTACAGACCCAGATCCCACACGGCGTTCATGCCACGTCTAACCGAAGACCCATCCGTCTACCGTCCTAAAATCACCTCGCAATTCTTAATGGAGGAAGAAACCCTAGTCCATTTTTACGTTATCGTCTCATCTCCAAAACACGTTCGACCTCTCTTATGCAACTTCCTTTCCCGTTTCTTTTTACAACGTTTGTCTCGCCCGTTTATTGCCTATCTCTCACCCAATACCCAGGGTCATAAGGGGGAAAGCAGGGAGGGTTGCGGCCTGAGAGCTGAAAAAGTTACGATTACAAAACAAAGCCTTCTACAGTGGTTTCTCCAGAACAATGGCTCTCACCAACAAAACCTGGTCCACGACTGAAATGCTAGCTTCATCTGATTATGAAGTAAAAACTTGGTGGACAAACTTTCAGTTTTGCATAGGGTATAATTACAACGGTAACTTGTGAAAACCAAGTTTATCAAGGGCCTCTTGAGTGGGTAGATTGCTTAGTTCTTATTTAAACAGGCAAAACTATAGGTTCAGGCGTAATACAGAGTACTAGAAGTAAAATTTTCTTGGACGAGATGTGAATTAGACCAATTTTCCAAAGAGAAATTCAATTTCAAGTAATGGTAACCCGTGGATGTACTCCAGCTGATGGTTATGTATACACAGGAAAGCTAATATATACGTACACTGTTAAACGAGAGCATTAAACAAATTATTCGTATTTTACAAATGAGCGTAACCTGTCAACGACGACCATGCATCCAACAACAGGAACTCAACTCGATGAAAAAGTTGAAAACAGAATCCTATAGTCTCTACAAAAATAAAATATTTTAACTCAAGCCTTCAGCACACAGAGAAAAATCAAAATTATTCAAGCCTTCAGCACACAAGAAAAAATAAAATTATTCAAGCCTTCAGCACACAAAGTAAAAAAAATTATTCAAGCCTTCAGCACATTGAGTAATTAAGCAAATATCTTAAACGGAAATTTGCTCTCATGAAAATTGAACTTAGTTTCTTCAGGATTATTTTTCACTTCTTTCACAATCAAAATTATAGTAGAGAAAGGTGAGTTTTGTTTCATTTGCTGAACGGGGGGTGACAGAAGTACACTCGGTCCACAACAACTTTACGTGACTTCCGAACCACGTCGAGAGTGAACTTCTATCACCAGAAATACACATCTCTGACCCCTCAATGGAATGCCCGAGATCGAACTCGCGGCCATCGAGGTGGCTGGCCAAGACAATACCGATCACTGAGGCGGTTGAGGGGATGCATGCACTCGTGGCGTTGCAAGCGAGTTACTTGTCGAATTAGAACCCAAGGAGGATAGTCTAAACTAAAGCGATACCTAATTCTGCTCGAGTTTATGCTCATGCCTCACTGACTGCACGATTTACTGTTCTCTAGCTCTCTCTTTAGGCAGCAGAAACATCATTCACCTCTTGTGAGCGAATAAATGCAACGAGAGCAGAACCATCTGCATAACGTATTACCTACTTGGTTAAAGCAGCAATCACTTCACTAGTAACACTCAAAAGGGTAACAAAGCTCCAAACTCGCTATCCAGTGAACTCCAGACAAGATAAACCTACATCCATAAAAAGCACCGACAATAACGGCTGATAAATAGAGTGCAAGCGGAGGGAGGGGCAAACGACATGGTCTCCATCGTCTGAGACACAAGTCAACAAAATAAATGTTTATTAATGAACATCAAAGACTAATCATTAACAGTGACTCCGCCAATGAATGTGTTCACCAAGACTGATTCAGTTCGGATCTTCGGTTTTGAGATATTTATTATTATTTAAAAAACTGACTCTAAAAACCCATTAGGCTACCTCTCCAAACTTCATGTGGAGGGTACTCAATACCCTACCTCATCCTCATCCAAGGCGGACAAACAGGTTTTAAGGAGAGTGAATGTCTCCCTATCCTTCCGTCTCCACCCGGGAACGACAAACAAACTGTACGGGGTGGGTGGCAGTGTCATGTCTATCCCAATGTTACCTGGGGAGGACACATAAGATCATAATAATAAAGAAAAAACTAGAAAAATTTAGAGGTACAAAGAGAAGACTAAAACGAGAGTCTTCAGTTTTTTCCCAGTCCAGTGAAAAGCGGTACTCAAGATATTCGTATAGTACCTTCATCTTCATGAGGTCGAAGCAACATTGAGAAAACTGCTGCATCATTCAACTATACTAAACGAAAATCTGCAGTTCCTTCAGTGTCCCCAACTAGAAATAGTTCCTTTGTTAACTCTTATTCACATAACCACACGTAGCATAGTGTGTGAATGCTATAGAAACAGACGCAGAATTTAAACTTACTTCAGAGAGAGAGAGAGAGAGAGAGAGAGAGAGAGAGAGAGAGAGAGAGAGAGAGACCCTGTAAACACCTCGTAATGTTACGGCCGTCATCACTACAATAAGCTGTCAAGCTCCAGAAGACTCTCTCTCTCTCTCTCTCTCTCTCTTAAAATGTTTCACTGGCTTGTAATGTCCTTTTAAGCTTTATAAAGAGGCGTGAGATATTGGCATTTGAAGGGTGCATGGAAACAAAAACAAAAAACAAAATTATTAATAATCATGATACCAACAATATTCATGGGTACACATCTCTAAAGTGTATATAAATAGATAAATATATAAATAAATAAATGAATAATATATAATATATACATCATCACAAAATGCGGCTTCATCCTCACAGCTGATAAAGCCATGAACTTTTTATTTCTTAGTGAAATACACAGCACTACCACCACAATGCTATGCTTTTAGTTGCAAGGCTGCCTGATAATCACTGGAGCATGCGACAGCACCACATACTTAAGAGCATATTCCTCTCATCACGCCTTCCAAGTGTTAAAACTGTCTTTCAAGTCTAATTGAGATGAATGTCATAACAGCACTTGAGGACTTTCACGTGATGGCCTAATTTGCTTGACATTTGAATGTGGCAACACCCACCGCTTCTATGAGTGGGGTGGTGGTAGGGTGGAGTCGTGATATTAAGGGAACACCGCAGAGAAGACAAAACGGACTTTTTATTATCGGTGAAGCATACAACATGGGCTATTTCAGATAAAGAAGCAACTTATTTCGTGCTTCATTTCTACAGTCAGTAAGTTGTTATTAGCTTCCGAGCCCACAAATGTTCAAAATGAGTCTGAAGAGTTCATACGAGATTGATTTCCCACTAATCCTTGTCGCTAATACGGACAGACAGACAGACAGACAGACACACAGACATATATATATATATTATATATATATATATATATATATATATATATATATATATATATATATATATATATATATAATATATAAACATATATATATATATATATATATATATAAAACACATATATATATATAAACTATATAAATATATATATAAACATATATATATATATATATATATATATATATATATATATATAAATATATATATATATATATATAAAATATATATATATATAATATATATATATATATATATAATATATATATATATATATAGTTAGATAGATAAACTTGATCACGAAATATGTAAAAAGCGATGATATTGTATAACTAAAGGTAATGCCACGGAGGAAAACGAAAAAAGTTCTGGTTTTTCATTTTCCTCCGTGGCATTACCTTTATATATATATATATATATATATATATATATATATATATATAGATATACTATGAATATATATATATAACATATATACTATATAATATATATATATATATACATACTATACACACACACACACACACACACATATATATGGTGAAAGTAGGGAATCTGAGAATTCCGAAGGCCTCTGGGAATTCCAGAGACTTCTGGAGCTTCCGAGGGTTTCCCGACAATCTCTAGCTGTAGCCTTTGGAAACGCCCATTGGATTCTTCAGGAATGATTCAGGAGCTCAAGAATATAAACATGCCATAAATATATTATATTAACTATATATAGTATTATATATATATATATTATATAACAAAAAGAACTATATGTACGTATGTATATATATATATATGCATGTATATGTAATTAGATATATGCATTAAGCTACAAATGTCCTTTAATATGTAATTCACTCTATCTCAGAATTAATATATTTCCATATATGTTAACTGAAGGGGAATTTTTAGTTGATAGTAATTTCGTCGGCTCCCGGGCGCGAACCTAGGAGCCCAGAAATCAGAACTTACATTGAAGCGCCTTTAACCACACAGCTACCACGAGAGGATACGAGTTCTCTCACCTACAAATCCCTGTCGCGCCCAGGTATTCGTTGTTTTGGAGTCGGCATCAACCCTCCTCGACCTTGACAACTGTGAAGTAAGTGCTTTTGTCGCACGTAACAATATGAGTCTGATCACATTACCGTGATTCATATATACGCATTAAGCTACAAATGTCCTTTAATATCTAATTCACTCTACCTCAGATTAATATATTTTCATATATGTTAACTGAAGGGGAATTTTTAGTCGATAATTTTCGGAATTTTTTAGTCCTCTCGTGGATTCGAACCAGCGCACAGAGGAGAAATCAGGACTTCAGTGATATTTAACCCGTCTTCCAATGATCATTAGCCAATTCCAAATACTTCGTACGGAAGTGTACATACATAAGCGACGCACAAAACCATAACTGGTATGCCAATGTTACATTGCTTTTTATGAAGAGTCCCGACTTCCGCAATCAATAAACTCGCTCTCTCTCTCTCTCTCTCTTTCTCTCTCTCTCACTGACAACTATACACATGTTAACAGCTTCCTTTCCCCTCACATAAAAACTATGACCTACTAGTACATGTCCGCCTACAGGCCAATAAAATTTCCTTAACTAAAACTACGACAAAAACATTTCGACTCTTCCAAGTGTTATTCGCACTATTTTTATATGGGGGCAAGAAACGGACGAATATCTATATTTCTCTATATCTAGTACACACACACACACACACACACACACATATATATAATATTTATATATATATTATATAATATATATATCTATATATCGTAATTCTAATTATATATATCAAAGAAGGCTCATCCAGTAATATCCTTGATTATCCATATGAAATATATTTATGGAAATATTTACAAAGATTATAGCTTTCGTCCCTCCTTCTGTGGAATTGATCAAGTCCACAGAAGGTTGGACTAAAGCTATAATATAATATTTGTATATATTTCCACAAATATATTTCATCTGGATAAACAAGAATATTACTGTGGATCCTTCAACTGATTTCTTAGAAGCCAGCGATACGTGTTTTTTTATATTGCATATATATATATATATATATATATATATATATTAATATATATATATATATATATATATATATATATAGTATATATATATAATATATATATATATATATATATATATATATATATATATGTATATATAAAATGATGCCAAGTAGGAAATGCCAGGAGGAAAATGAAAAGACGAGAAATTTCCTCAGTGGCATCACCTTCATTTATACCCAGCATTACGTTTTATATATTTCGTGATCAAGTTATATATACATATATATATATACATATATATATATATATATTACATTTTATTACATTTATATATATATATATATATATATATATATATTACATATTTATACTTACACATATGTGTGTGTGTGTGTACCGGTCATCGTCAGAAGATCAGGATAGGAAGCTAAAAGTTGGAATGATTTAGGCAAATAAAATCCAACCGTTACTCTGAGTAAGCAGTGAATTAGGATCTGGTAATTATTCTGACCGTGACGGATGGTCGTCAGGATGAAGAAGGCCAGGGGACATGGTCAGTATTGCCAGGTGCTGTTTTAACAGCGTTACGGGATTTTCAATGCTCGGAACTATACAACGAGACCCAATACTGAAGGGAATCTTGCTAACTCATTCTAAAATGCTTGTTAAAACCGTATAAGCAGCAACTTCAGGAAACAAACTCTCTTAAGACAAGGGCGGGGACATACATGGATGTATATGTTTGTGTGTGTGCGTATTAATATAAATTTTAAATAAATATATACATATGTATATATATATATATATATATTATGTAAACACACATACATATAAATACATATATACACACATACATATAACATGTATATATAAAATATATACATATACATATATATATGTGTGTGTGTGTGTGTGTGTGTGAACGAAAAACAGAAATTCCACGGGGAACGAATTTCCCTTTTCAATCTTTTAAAAACTGAAACCAAAAATACTTGAACACTGCAGGTCATAAGGTACGTTTCATATAATCCTGTAATTGTTAGATTGTGGCTATAACATAACATTACACAGCATTCGACAAAGTCACCTTCGATAGTATCCCATATTAATGTAACTGGGAAACGACACACAAAACGATACTACTCATGTAAACAAAGTTTTCGCAAAACCTTAATTTGTTTATTAACAAAACACAAATTTAATTACGGTACAGATTTAATATAAAACATAGGAAAGAAAAAATTACACCTCTCTCACCATAACATACAAATGTAATTCCTTGTTATAAAACAAAATGACGGTTGCAATTATATCAGTACGTCCGATAAATCCCACAAAATATAATAACTTTGTTGGTGGAGGGCTGGTTAAACCGTAAGAAGAAAACAGTGGAGACGGAGATAACTCTCTCTCTCTCTCTCTCTCTCTCTCTCTCTCTCTCTCTCTCTCTCTCTCTCTCTCTCTCTCTCGTTAAAATTTAGCTATCTGGAGTTAAATATGAATGGCAAAATCGACTACATCATTTGTGTTTATTTTGAACGAAGAGCAGGAAATAACTCTAAAATCTAGAGTACAAATGTATGGCGGTAGCATAACACACATCAAAAACTGCATAAGGAACTCGCAAAGCAGGCCTGATAGATAAAGCATGAAAAGCAGCACAGGAAACATGAAGAGGATGGTTGATTTAGTCAAAACTCGCAAACACTCGTGTGCGTCCGACACACATACACACACAGCCGCCGATGAACCAAGGGAACGAAAATAATGAAGCCTTACATTTCTGAGGTTCTCATATTCCCGCCAAATAAAAGGCTGCACACTAAAAGCACACCCATTTGGCAGGGGACCTGGCCTAAGAATTTATCGCCACAATAAAACAACGAGGCGAAACATTCTTTACTTCTCTTCTCTCCCTCCGAGGAATTCTTCCTTCCTCGTGCCTATGAGTTCTCGTTCTTTTTTTTTTCCTCCTCCTCCTCCCCATCCCCATGCGTCCTCCTCCTTGTGGCAGACGGTCTTCTACCATTTACGGCGATCGGCCATCAAAAGGGCCACTTAAGGGGGTGATAAGCTTTTAAATATATTATATCCAGGCAAGATCTCTCAGTGTTAGGCCACTTGTTGTGGCCACTTTACAACCAGGCAAGTGCAGCCAATGTTTATCTTCGAATAATTCTCCTGGGGGATATACCTTTACGAAGTCCCTTCTGCAGAAGGTAGCCCGTGCTTTATAGGACTGTATCGGGATAAGAGATAATGTCAGGGGACCTAAGTTAGCGGATAAGAAACTCTAGTCTTCTAGATGCAATTTAGATAGGGATAGATACGAAGGGAAGACTAGTATGGAGCTTGAAAGTCCTCTTCAGACAAAGATTTGCTCTCTAGGAACACACCATTACTGAATCTGATAAGTCTCTCTCTCTCTCTCTCTCTCTCTCTCTCTCTCTCTCTCTCTCTCTCTCTCTCTCTCTCTCTCTCTCTCTCTCTCTCCAGTAACAACATGAAAACTTGGACGCAGGCTTTCCAGCAAAGCATTTTATTTATTTTGTACCATTCATTATCAATACACTTGAAACTTGAAATACTACTCCATATTTAGTGCAAAATGGATTCAAATTAATAAACTAATATATTAACGGAAAAGATATGCAAGAGGACAGATGAGGGGATTTTAGAAAAGGTTACAGGAAATCGATTAAACTAATAAGAACACAAAGAAATACAGCCACCAAATGCCCATCAGTAAAGAGCGAAGAGGACAAGCAACCTTTTGTTTCATAACACTGAGATGGAATGAGGATCTCCAAAATTTGCACAATATGCTGTTAACGTCAACGGAGAACTCGTAGCCTTGATTACACATTCAGCAGATCAAATTACCTATGATGCACAAAATTACTAAGATTCTATCATAAGTGAAAATATATGTATCTTAATAACTTCAAGAACAGTAATTCCAATGAGAACTAATTTTATTACAAATCAACGAAGCCAAAAATAAACAAATAAATAAATTGATAACTAAATAATTTAATAAATAAAATAAAAGTACAAACGTATACTATATCACACAAACGCAGGCTCGCAAATAAATCTTCAAACCGGACCATTATATACAAAAGCCGCTGTTCCCGAACATCTGCCACGCCAATTAGGTTCCTGCGAATGTGAACGGCGCTTCTCGGCATCACGGGTCACTGCTGTTCAGAGGAGCGAAC
>NC_087201.1:78313101-78415601 GCF_015104395.2 Macrobrachium nipponense | reverse complement strand
TTTCCCTTTTTAAAGCCTTTTTCGTATTCACTAGACATACTTTCTCTTTTTCAAGTCGTTTTCGTATACTCGCTAGACAATAGTTTCTATTTTAAAGTAGTTTTTGTATTCACTAGACAATACTTTCTCTTTTAAAAGTCGTTTCCACTCACTATACAATACTTTCTCTTTTTAAAGTCCTTTTTGTATTCACTTGACAATACGTTCTCTTTTTAAAGTCGTTTTCTACTCACTAGACAATACATACTTTCTTTTTCAAAAGTCGTTTTTGTATTCACTAGACAATACTTTCTCTTTTTAAGGTCGTTTTCGTATTCATTAGACAATACTTTCAATTTTCCAGTCGTTTTCGTTAAAAAATTTCTCATTCCTGCCTTGATGGCTTCAAGCACATCAACGTGGTTTACCACAGATTAAAAATTGTTTGATGATCTTAATGATCAGGTCTGCAGTTTCTTCGGTGTTTGGTACTTTCATTCCTTCCATCGTCAACCCTTTTTCATGACTCGATAAAGCCACTATCCGATTAAATTACATTCCCTTAGAAAATTCAACTACGAAGTTGAATTTAATGAAAAATAGAAATAGGGGTATGAAGAAGTTTATAAAAATTATTAATCGCAATACCCAGTGTATTTTACTTTTTAAACGCAGTTTGTCAAATGGACCTCATGGCAGTAATCTCTCGCTACTTGCATTCCTTGGTCTTTGTGGCTTCTCAGATTACCTTGGTAAAAGTGGTTGGCCAAGCTCATAAATCTCATTGCAAAGTTCTAATATGTTACTTTATTTTACAAGCATACATAGGTTCAAAATGAAAGCATAAACGTCTATAGTTAACTAAACATATAAGTATGTTACAACTGATGTGCTTTATACATGCATGCAGAAAAAATACATGTTTAAACATACATCTGTGGAATTTCACCTTTGAATGGGATGGTTTCCCATCCGAATTCTTCAGTTATTATTACTCATGTGGGAAAAATACTATCATTTTTATGATGTCGGTTACATCATAAAAAAAAAAAGCTGTTTCTGCCTAAACGTTCGCTCCCAGTACCCAACACTTTCAGCAAAGCTTAAATGTCTCTATGAAAGCTCGATAACGTCACATAGGGGTTGGACATTCTTACTGAAAACGCACACAGGTGGACATTTTTACTGAAAACGCACACAGGTGGACATTTTTACTGAAAACGCACACAGGTGGACATTTTTACTGAAAACGCACACAGGTGGAAAACATCTTATGAAAACGCACACAGGTGGTTTACGAAAACGCACACAAAAGACATACGAAATGTTAACCTTCCCGAGACATCCTGACTCGTCCCCTATAGACAGATGCTTTAGATTTATTTATATAGTTAATATCCCCATCTTTATTCCATTATTGTCTCTGAATTCTTTCCTCTAATATTCTTTTCGTTGTCAATGGAATAACATTAAATGTACGTCTAATACAGTGTTGGAAAAGAAACTATATTAATGTAACTTGTAATCAGAAGCTGGGTTTATGACTCGTCCATTGTAAAGTTACTTCCAGATAAATAACAGTAACACGAACATCTAACACAATATCACTACGTACATCTAAATGCAAAATTAAGATCTTAAAAGGAAGCGTTCCAATTATCTTTTACAAGCCTATAAATTATATCCCAATAGTATACTGATATCGTAAACGGCACTCGTAAAACAACATATATACGACCTGTTTCAAAATGTGGAGAGCGATAACAATCTGTTGTACACATGAACCTCATAAGCAGACCCTTCCAAGTCCAGACCAATCTTAGCAAGAGATAGAGAAGTGTGCTAACAAAAAAATTGCACACAACTGTTACCTAAATTGCATGTTATAACGTAGGGGCAATGATTAAGATTTATATGGATTTCCATTTAAAACCTTCAAACAAAATTTAGGCAGTCTTGTAAAGTCTAAAACATACTGCAGTTATTGAAATACGTTGAAAAAAGGCTTTTGGGATAATTCCACTCACCTTTGGAGGCAAAGAGCCACACCGTCGCCAGGTAAACATTTAACGTCGGAAGCATCTTCGCTCACCGGGAATTCTTTTCCTCACGTGTCTTGCAAGTTTAATTCCAATTCCTTTTGAACTTTTTATCGCTCTTCCTCGACAAGTCTTACTTTTATAACTTTCTCATTTTCGTCCATCACGAGCATGCCTCCACGTATTTATCTCAAGGAAGGGTTTTCAATATTCACTCTACCTTATTCAGTGCTTAAACATCCAGTTATTTTGAGAAACATGCTGTCAGTCTTACATCAAAACCTGAAAGAGAGATAAAAGCCATTAGCTTGTAAATAATACTCACTCCTTGAATAAAAAAATACTCTATATGATACTTCCGCATTTATTCCTTCCAGTTAAGAAACTTAAACACGTATACACTCACTAATGTCAACGATGCTTACGGGCTGTTCTAGAGCCAGAGCCCGTGCTGGCATAAAGCCAGCTTAAACAAGCAACAATAATGGAGAGACCGAACCCGAACAGGAAATGAACTGACATTAAATTCTACGCAATCTAGATAGGATTCGAATTCTCGCCTCTTAAGTTGTGGTCAGTTCGCAATTCATCATATACCTAATTACGGTTCGGATTCAATGCTCACGGTAAATCGATGAGTTAAATATATATTTTTGGGGCATCATATTTGAAGTTATGTTGCTGTCCTTTTCGTTAAGGCCCTGACTTTACAAGGCCAAGCATTGAATGATTCTAAATGAATGAACAAACACAAGAGAAATATTTGTTAATGTAATGTTTTCGTGCCGTTATAGGTATCCTAACTTAGGAGCAAAGAAATAAGCAAAGCTGGTTAGCTGCGAGAGAATATTATAAGAATAAAAATCCACTTTTTCTCACCCATCAAAGATTACAAAATACAAAATGGAAATGAATTCGCTCCTATTAATCCACTGCAGTCAATTCAAAAACCTTTGAATTCGTAAATACAATAAAACTGACATCAACTGTAGGTGTTACAATTACAGAGGAGGCACTCTGCACCTTACTTATACATAGCCGTATACCGCATTGCAAAATCCGAAGATCAACCCACAAAACTGTCAAGAGGTATTCCAAGCCAAATTCCGAAGAATAAGAACGGAATCCCAAGTTAGAACATTATACGACACAATGAACAAAGACACAACATCGCCTTTACAATCTATAATTTTCATAAGGTCACAAAACACCTTCCTATATTACCTAAGCAAATACCCAAAACCAAAACAGGGAGCTCACTGCAAGTAAGTGTACCCACATTCAAGTGACCTAATGAGAGAGACTAAACAGGGTATTACCGCATTATACTCCTGATATTCTTGTCATTGGGGGCGTACTTCAAGAAGGAAGTGCCAGAGAGGTGGGGATCTGGTTAGCCAATGAGGAAGAGTAAGCTGCGATAATGATGTAGTAATTTGTGGCAGGAAAGATTAAATCAATGCCGACATCCTTCCATCTAAACCAGTGGCTCTCCACTGGTGGTCCACGGTGACATTTTTGGTGGTTCACAGGACATTCACTGTATTTGGTAATAAACTGGAGATTGATCCTCATTTTCGAAATCTATTGAAAATGAAGTAAGATCAATTTTATCCACATAAATAATTGATCATTCATTTTAGTGTAGTACTCCTACTGAAAAAATATAAGTGACAATCTCCAGACATCACACCCTAGTCTATCACACTCGTGATCTAAAATTTGTATCTAGGCCTTGGTGAATTTTCATAGATGATCAGTCCTCCCTTAACAATAGAAACATTTTGCTACTGAGTTTAAAACGGTTCGGAGCAGTAAAAAAAAACATCCAAAAGTCTTGTTGCAGAGAAATTCAGTTTTACATAGTTTCCTCAAAAGTCTTGTAATTCTACAGAAATATATTTCATCTAAAACTTTTTTATCAATGCTTCATCTATCGTTATTCAAAAAGGAAGCGGTCCAAGATATTTCTTTACTAGGCAGGTAGTCTGCGACTCGAAATGAGTTGAGAACCACTGTTCTAAGCCATCAACTGGACGAGGTCAGTGCTGAGACCAAAAGCAAAGAAATTTGACTTTTTATTTAACTAATAGTTTTAGAACAACACGAATGAGTTTGTTGTGCGAGAATCATATCTGTCAAATAAATTACGAAAAAGTAATCAGCAATGTTCTTATTATACAAGACCAAGACTTAGGAAACTAATACGATTCTGTAATTCATATTAAATGCAAGATGTACAAGTGGAGCTCTTAAATGAAATTATGAATAAAATTAAGACAGCCATAGCTCTGAATGCACAGGATTTTAAGTACTGCTAGAACTTCCATCCACTAATATTCGATATACACACACAATATATATATATATATATATATATATATATATATATATATATATATATATATCTGTGGGTGTGTGTGTGTGTGTAGATATGTATATCATAAATAAAATCATATATATATATATATATATATATATATATATATATATAGTATATATATATATATATATATATCTTTCCTAAAAAGCCAAGTCGATATGAACTGAACAAATAAAGCCTGAAAAAAATCATCCATCAACGGATTCCCAGTCAGTAATCCAATAACAAAAGTGTATGGATTCATTCGTCACGGGCTTAATATTAAGCTGACATTTACTGGCAGTCTTTCCCTCAATGGTCAGAGTCTTAGCCTTCCCTTCCCTAAAAACATACATATGCACTCTCTCTCTCACACATACACATACATACAAACACGATACGTCATGCATATAGAACTATGAAAGAAACAGTTTTCCTAAAACCCTAAGAGCTCAAATTGTATTTGCAATTATCTTATTTCATAATAATAATAGGTTTCTGTGGATAAACGACCATACGGATATACACAGACAACGACAAGCATTCACTGGTGGTAATTAAGTCCAAGTACTGACCAAGACAAACACGGGTCAAATTTACTGATCAGATGATAGTGCATCAACATTATTAATCAGCAATGGTAATACCGATACAGACCTCCGACAGAGGGTATTCTGTTTAGCTATTTACCCTAAACAAAACTTCAGTAAGGAACTTCCATTAACGCTTTTTCTATTTATCCCACAGAAGACCGAATGCAATTATTCTCTGTGCACAACAATCGCATCCCGGTTCTCTTGAGGCGACAACTCGTGACTGCCCAGTGCAGGGTTTTCATTCGCTTAATATTGATGACCCATTTACGAAAATGAGGTTAAAAAGCCAAGCACTGGGCCACTTAACGCAGTGAAAAGATGGAGTTGGAATAGAATGGAATCTAGTTTAGGCCAAAGGCCAAGCACTGGGACTTAGGAAGTCATTCAGCGCTGGAAAGGAAATTGAGAGTTGGTAGGTTCGAAGGGTGTAACAGGAGGGGAAACCCTCGCAGTTGTACTATGGAGCGAGCTGCTCGTTGGACTATGTGGTTTACACGCTCGTCTACCGATTCGGTAGTCCCGAGTTCATTTCCCCGCTCTGTCAACGTGGAGTCAGAGGAATTTGTGCCTGGTGATTAGAAATTCCTTTCTCGATATAATGTGGTTCGGATCCCACGATAAGCTGTAGGTCCCGTTGCTAGGTACCCAATTGGTTCCTAGCCACGTAAAAATATCTAGGTAATCCTTCGAGCCAGCTCTGGGAGAGCTGTTAATCAGCTCCGTGGTCTAGTTAAACTAAGATATGCTTAACTTTGAACTATGAAATAATTGCTAGTAGATGGTGGATGCAAGATGTAAGAAAGAGAATATGAATGGAAGTACAGTAAAAGGATGAAAGGGGGTTGCAGCTGGGGGCGAAGGGGCGCTGCAAAGAACCTTTAATAAACGAGGGAGTTGGAGAGGTGTGACAGCAATATGAAAGACGTAGCGAGAACTGAGGTAACATAAGAGCCTACCATGTTGGCGCAGGTAGGGTCCAAAGGGACGCTGAAAAAGAAAAATAATGGTAATGGTTACAACGCACCATGTGAGGCGCACTGACAGCAGTAACCCCCTACCGGGATATTGGCGCCGATGCCCTTGTGTGTACAGAAGGCTTTAATGATACGTTCCAGCGTCTGGAGTTCGATCCCCGAGTGAGACTCGCCCAATACTCGTAATATACCTGGATGGAATGACTTGGTTAAAGATCTGTGTTCATATTCCCGAGAAATGTTTTTACTGTGGGGGCAAAATGGTAGCCCGAGGGAAGGACACTGCATTACTAATGAGACGGGCGAGAGCGCAGTTCAAACTTGCTCTCAAGCACTGCAGATTAAATGGAAAATAACTAAGAGCCGATGCAATGTCTAGAAACTTAGAATCCGGTGATTATCTCCGTCTTTGGAAGGATATCCAATCCTTAAATCCCAAAACTAAAAAGTTGTCACAGAGAGTAGGGGAAGCAGTCGGTGACGAGGTTATTGCAAGTATGTGGGCGATCACTTCAGCAATATCTTGAACTGCATAAACCAAGGTCTAAAGAATACTTGGCATAAACGATCGAGACTCTCGAAGGGATGTACATAATCTCCTTACTGATAACATTCAATTTCATTTCCAGATCGTATCATGCCAGGTAACATCAGCGATGCCATAAACAGCCTACCTAATAATAAACAGCCCGGCTGCGATGGTCTTCCCTCAGAAGCTTTCAAAATTCTGCCATCCGATAATCTACCTTTTGCTAACTGGCATTTTATATTGCTAGTTCTCCATACGGCAATTCTGTGTCAAATGGGGTAGCGTATTATCGTACACCTTCGGCTCCCCAAACGGGCTTCGGCAAGGGGGCATTCTCTCTCCAAACCTGTTTAATACGTACACAGATGCCTTGAATGTCAAACTGAACCCACTCCCAATCGGATGCTCTGTCAATGAAACAACTATAAACAACCTCTGTTACGCCGACGATATGGTTCTGATTTCCCCATAAGTGCAAGATCTCCAACGATTCATCGACACTTGTCGCCAATATGCAGAGATCCTATACAACGAAACCAAGACCCAGTGCATGTCGCTGTTCCCGAGATCGCTTAAGCAAATTGCAGAACCCCACAGTTTCCTCGGAAATCATCGGCTGGAATTCGTGCATGAATTTCCTTATTCGGTCACATTACCGAGGAAGATCTAAAAGATACGGCAGTCATAGAACACAGGCGTCGTAAACTATGTGCAACTGGCAACATGACTGCAAGGAGGTTTGCTTTGTCCCCGAGATTTGAAACTGCTGCTCTTCCGCTCGTATTGCTACAGCATCTATGGGTGTTCCCTGTGGACGAACTATACACCAGGGAGACCATGAGGCGTATCACTGTTGTTCATAATGACATTTTGAGACGCCTCACAAACACTCCTCGCTACCACTCTGCCACACAGATGTTCACAGAAAACCACCTGGACAATTTAAAGATCATTATAAGGCGAACATTGATGTACAGTCTGATCACCCGACTGCGAAACAACAGCAATTCGCTCATGCATAGCATCTTAAGTAGGGAGGCAAGAAGATCTAAATTGTGGGGAAGATAGGAAAATGAGGCGTTTGTTCCCTAAATGACTTAATCTCTGTTTTTGCAAAATGTCATCTGCAGAATCTGTCATTATTATTGTATTGCTATGATTATTGTCATTACTGGTATTTTCCATTTTTCATTATTACTGTGATTATAATAAATATAGTTTTTACATTCAATTTTTTAACTATTCTCAATCTTAGTACGGTTTTGATTATTTTGGCTACTATATTTTATACTACCTCACCAAATACGGATACTGCCGATTAATCTTTGCTTTTATCATGTTATATTATGTATCTAGACTGTATGTTATTGGCCTTGAGCTGAAAAAAATTATTATTATTATTAATACCGAAATTTAACTTTTGAGTAAAATAAAGTTAGGGACATATCCCCCCACTCCCCCCTCCCCGGCCCATATTCAATGGTTTGGGACTGGCTAGGACTTCGACAACTGCTTTATCTTTCCGACTGACGTTGCTGTCTAGGTATTTCTTGTAAGTGTTTGCTTGTTTATTGAGCTTTCGCGATGTCATTTTCTTCTCCCAGTTTTTTGGTTTAATATATAATAGAATTTTTTGCAAGTTTCCTTTGCAAAGCGAAGGTCTCTTAGCCTGGCTTTAAACAACAACCGCAACAACAAAATAGAAGTGTTCATTCGACGAGGTATACGGCCACAAACAAAACAAAGCAGCAAACAAGAGAGACAAGTGCCAATCCACTGACTCATTCTCCATACTCGATATCGCACAAACCTTTCAACTGCAGAAACTTCACCTGTCATCTATGCGATTCTCTTGATAGTTTGTTCCTCGTCTATTTCGGTGGATTACGAAGGTATGTCTGGATGTTACATGGCTTTGGGTGTCACGTGGACGCTTTCAAGGTACTGGGCACACATTTACACAAATATGCATACACACATATATACAAACACAATATATATATATATATATATATATATATATATATATATATATATATATATATATATATATATATATATATATGCAATATAAAAACGCCGAATCGTGCTTCTAAGAAATGAATAGAAGGATCCCCAGTAATATCCTAGTTTAACCTGATAAAACATATTTATGGTAATATATTAATTTCCATAAATATATTTTATCTGGATAAACAAGGATATTACTGTGGATCCTTCTATTGATATATATATTATATAATATATATATAGATATTATATATATATATATATATATAAATATTATATAGATTTATAGTGAGCGCATTGTTTGGGAAGGGGTTTGATTATTAGAAATACACGACTGATTCCTGAACACTGATTCCACACGAAGAAATTGGTGAGGAATAATATGTTCGACTACGCTATGGTCCAAAGTAATTGGATGAGCATTCATCAAAGAGGCATAAAGTTAAAATAACTGAAAATTCATGTTGGCAATTATGGGGTGTAAATCTAGCTGTAAAGGTAATTGACTTCGATAAAAAGGAAATAAGGAGATCACATAAGGAGGAAATGGATGACAAATATGAGTATTTATTCTAGTCACATTTGTTTAGGGTCTCTCTCTCTCTCTCTCTCTCTCTCTCTCTCTCTCTCTCTCTCTCTCTCTCTCTCTCTCTCAAGTGTGTTCATTCAAGTCCTCCTGTACTCCGTGTTCATGTTTTTTTTTATGAGGGGAGGGGGTGAAGGTTTCATCTCAAGTCAGTGCTTTTGGGGTTGCTTTTTCATTTATAGCCTGGTTACTATTTTCGTGTTCTATGGTCCAGTAATCTCGTGAAGTTTGTACATACGTTGTGTAAGATTGCTTTGCTTTTTCGCGACGAGTCCTGTTACAACTTGAAGAATATGTAAAATTCCAAAAAGGGATGATGGAGTCGGCTAAGTTAGTGAGTTGAGGAAGATAAGAAAATAAAAGCAGTAAATATCCTGAATAGCGGAACGAGGATAAGAAAATTTTTGTGATGGAAACACGAAGATTATTGGAAGTGCAACTGCAGGACAAAAGGAAGGATGTGCGCTGAAATAGGAAGGATGAATAAAGTGGTTAGGAACGTGAAAAAAAAGAGAAAGCATGTAATAACAGAAGGGGCGGGAAAGGTGAGCAAGGAATTCAGTAGGGGAGCCAAGAAAGGTGGGAGGACGTGTGCAAAAGTGCAAAATACTGAAAAATAAACTTATGTGACTAGAATAAATAACTCACGATCACATCACTGACTACACAAGACTATAAAACAAAATACCGCCTGAAGTGAAGATCATACACGAAAAATGCAAATTTAAAAAAGAACTTGTGACTCTTATTCTGGAGGAGCTATGATACTGACGAGAAAACCCTAAAAGGTAATTATAAAATATAAGCAGCAGTGTATTTTGAAAACGTACAAGAGCCGCCAGAGAGGGAATTATCCCCGTGGAGGGCTGTGCATAAAACCAAAGAAAGTGAACAAGCAAATAAACAGGCGCAGAAGCTTCTTCGGCGCAATCATGTTTCCTGTACAGCGTATAATGCTGTATGAAACTCTCAGCAACGGCCCCTGAAACTCTCTGCCTCGGCCCATGAAACTTTCAGCCATGGCCATCTTAAACCTTAAATCAATTCAAAACTATTGAGGCTAGAGGGATGCAATTTGGTATGACTGATGATTGGAGAGTGGCTAATCAACATATCCATTTGCAGCCCTCTAGCCTCGGTAGTTTTTATGATATGAAGGCGGACAGAAAAACTGCGGCCGGACAGGCAAAATAGCCATCTCAATAGATTTCTTTTACAGAAAACTAAAAAGCTCACCACTTTAAAACACGCAACCATCAAGGTGCTTCTTTAACTCCATCTCCAGAAACAAACTTCGAGATTTGTATCCTTCCAAGAATTTTTCTTTCGTAATTCAATATAAGGAAAAGGTAGGAATGCCAGCCTGACTCGACATACAAGGACGTCAGTTTTGGAAATGACGTACCCTCGAGAAGTTCCCAGCAGTTATAACCTAGATGTAAAAAGATATCTTTTTATCCTGGTGATAGCTAAACTCAGCAGGTCGGGCAGTAGTACATTTTAGCGAAACAGTCTACCGTAACTATAATTGTTATATATCCAGATTACTATTTAAATTTCACGACTGTCTGATAAATAATCCAGAAGGTCACTGTAGACAAACAAACTCATACAAATACTAATTCATAATCTTAACCATCTATTGATCAATACAAAAAATCTAGAGAGACAACCACGGGCCACTTAATTATTTCAATGACTGAAATAAGTTACAGCTGTGTGATAGACATAAGATAGTACTGTTTAAAACAATGGCTGCCATAATACAGAAATCGAACAATTATGGAATTCTCCTCCCTTAATTTATCGACTAAATTCTGTATTTCTTTTCCCTCTTTCCTCTGACCAATAGCCTGCAATACACATCCGGCATAACAATCTTAACAAGGTGCAAAGATATTGCCGTCAATTACCCAGTATGTTTGTTTGTTTGTATGGTGTTTTTACTTTGCATGGAACCAGTGGTTATTCAGCAACGGGACCAACGGCTTTACGTGACTTCCGAACCACGTCGAGAGTGAACTTCTATCACCAGAAATACACATCTCTCACTCCTCAATGGAATGGCCGAGAATCGAACCCGCGACCACCGAGGTGGGACGTCAATACCATACCATCCACGCCACTTGAGGCGCTTTTGCCCTGTATGGTTTGAACGCCTTCTGCCATACCTGGCCAAATAAGGCAATTAGTGTGCCGTAACGACGTCTACGCGCAGGAAGCCTAAAATCCCAATGTCCAAAGGTGTGAGACTAAATACAATTAAGAGAAAAAAAACGTCACTCGGGATCTGTTGTTTATCTGAACGGAATGGCCCTTAGCCCTTGGGCGGAACAGCCAAAAGCCTTGTTGATAAACATGGCTGATAAATGACCATGTTTAGCTCACCTCCTTAAGAAGCTTCTGCCAGATTCAGCAGACTCGTAAATTTCGACACACACGACTATGGGTATTTTCACTCGCCTTTTTTCACAGAAACATTCAAACTTGTTTTAAGACCCACTTTTACGATGCAGGGTAAGGGATTATTGAGAGAGAGAGAGAGAGAGAGAGAGAGAGAGAGAGAGAGAGAGAGAGAGAGAGAGAGAGAGAGAGAGATTGTTTATTATTATAGTTAACCATATACTTAAGAGAAAGTTTTTTTCTAATTTATATTTATAGAGAGAGAGAGAGACATTAAAAGGGGTCATGTACCTTGTTTCGGTTAAAAAGTTTTAAGTAACAGTCATGTTGTTAAGCATCCGTTATAGCAACAACCAAGTAGATAAAACGAAATTAACCTCTGAAGACATAAAAGTAAAATTAGGATATACGTACGCGAAAGTAAATTATCTATTTTGCAACATCTTGAATCGAAAATAAAATGCCGAAGCAATAAGAATGTGACTCGGACCAAAAAAGACAGTTTTTAAACATCGTTCCTAATATTCATGAATGAATGCTTTAAAATATTTCATTATATATAAACACTCAAACACAAACCATATTATTTATGAGGTTCACGATTAAATCATTTTCAATAAACCCATATCTCTCTAGATCTACTCTACTTAGCATATGGAAGGGCCTTCACGTGAAAAAAGGTCTAAGCTTTTTGCCCTATCCTATCCTATTCCACTGCATGCCCTGTTCTCAATGGCCTTCTCTAATGTTTCCCCCGTCACTCGGCCAAGGCAACTGGCTCTAATCTACACCAATTAAGCTTCTAACTCAGCGTAGAACCAGATCGCCGTCTTCATTACGAAAGCAAACAAAAGAATCAACCACAAAAAGAAAAAAAAGAAAAGACATTCGTCTCCAACCCTAGCCCTAATAATAGCCATTCCTTTAAATGACTATTATCATAACCGCACAAAAACATAAGAAAAATGAGTAATAATAATACCAGCCATTTTCACTCCCTGATCGAGTCATCACAAAGAAGAGATGATGAACGCTAACGACAAACACTCGGGTGGTGGTTCTTCTCTATCGAGTAACACAATCCGATCATTAGTCAGTGAAATGAATGGCATGACTCGGCATATACGAACTGGCTGACCTTTGGGCTTCGCGAATTCCTTCACAGAGGACGTCCTCTTACGTCAGGATTTTCAAAAATTAGCAAAACAAATTTCGGGAGTTTGGAGACAATTTACCTACATATTATAAAATGATGGGCGTAAAACATAATGATAATCATCATCATCATAGCATGAGTCACTAAAACGGTAAAGAAATCCAAATTGACGTAAGTGTAAATATGTATTAGAAATATATGTACCTGCTCGATTCTCCAACTCAATCTCCAGAAGGAGAAGGAGAATGAGAATAAGGCAGTTTCTCGAAAGTTTCCGTTTATATATATCTACAATTACACCACTGTGGATTTCATACCTAATAATACTAATTATATATATATAAAAATAATATATATATATGTATGTATATATATATATATACAATATATATATATATATATATATATATGTATATATCATATATAATATATATATATATATATATATTATATATATATATAGAGAGAGAGAGAGATAGAGAGAGACGAGAGAGAGAGAGAGAGAGAGCTACATTTTCAAAAGGGTTTTCTATTTTAAATTTTCTATATCAAAATCCTTACATAAAAGTCATATGTAAAAAAAAAAAAAGCAGTCTCGCTCCATTTGCAAAATAAAGCAAGTAATAAAGAAGCTCTATACCTAAATAATAATAATAAAAAATGACATATTGAGAATCGCACCTCACCACCTACCTTTTCTAATGATCAAGGTGTGGCCAACTCACGACTTGCCAAATCTTTACACGGAGCCTTTTAAAACTGTAACTTTTGTCTCGTATTTATGAGAGTCATACCGACGGATTTACAAGTACTCTTAGAAAAAGATTATTTACAAGACAACATACTTTGGTCTATCATGATTTAAATACGAAAAAAAGTCCTTTAAAGTCGGGGATGGGGGGAGGAGGAGGAGGGGTGTGTCGCATCTCTACAAGGGCATTACTGGGTCTATCCTAGATTTAAATACGAAAACAAAAGGCCTTTAAAGACGGGGATGGGGGGGGGGGGGGGGGGGGGGGGGGGGGGGGGGGGGGGGGGGGGGGGGTAGGAGGGGTGTGTCGCATCTCTACAAGGGCATTACTGACGACAGGCAGACAAGGGTGAAGATGAGACGATCGTTGTTCGCATTTGCCTGTTTCACTAAGGCTATAATTTCTCGTCTTCTGAATCAGACTGCAGAGGTTAATGATCAAGTACTTACAGATTCCCGCACGGCATCCGTCAGACATCTAAGTTGTTAAGTAAGAAAAAAAATTCAACGAGTAACAAGCTCATATACCCGTCTAACAGTAGTTACTGAATATATATAACAATGACGTTCAACTAGACAGTTATGGTACCTTATTGTGACTAAGCCAAACTCTATGTTAAAAGAACTAAGTTATTAACCTCTATATATTAACCTATCGATAAAGATTTTTCATTCTCTCAAAATTGTCGGACTTAGCTATACACTGCTAAGTTATTTCCCGAGTGTTCTCGAGAACTTATGAATAAAAGACCATGATCTTCAACTTCATTCATATACAATATTTTTAGGCATACATATCCACACAGATACAGTGTACACACATTTCATATATATGTATGTATCTATATACGTATATGTATATCTTAAAATATATATAAATGCAGTTGAGCTTGTGGCATTTCATTAAGTTCTCGAGAACATTCAAAATAACTTAGCATTTTATAATATATATGTATTTATATAAAACATACACATACATACACATATACACACACACATACACATACATACCCACCACGCACGCACGCACACACACACATATATATATATATATATATATATATATATATATATATATATATTATATATAGTGTGTGAAATGAAATATTTTGGCATCAAAACTTAACTTTCCCTTGAGAGCCAACATCCAATTTCCGCTCCTTAACTGACCCAACTTTCGAGACAGGAAGTTGTCGAAATTACCATCATCATCGTGGTAGCTACCCTCTTGTTACTCCTTGCGATGCGATATACAGGGGGGAAAGAGAGAGAGAGAGAGAGAGAGAGACTACAAGTTCAAGGACGCCTGAAACACGAACATTGCTCGGAGCCTTCAATCGTGATATTATGATTCCAGCAATCAGAAATCAGCTGCATGAATATTCGACCATTCAGTACTGCGTCACAAGAGATCGAAGCACAAAGGCAAACTAAATGACTAATGTTTTGATTAATGGCAATAAAATTCAACGAGAAAATTTGATTATTAGATGTTTAACATTCCTCCCATTTTCTTTACTATCGCTTAAACCAAGGTACTTTTTAGCTACATTTATTGAATAAATATCGATAAAAGGTTTCAGTTTACTCAACTGGTGCCGGATGGTGCTAACAGGATTCCATATTTAAATCAATACCACAAATTACATCCACATTTCTAAGGGAAATTTTTCATTGTATAGGAGAATACCACAGGAAAATGATAGGCAAACCTATCATCTTCCTGTGGTATTCGCTTATTTAATGAAGTCACGTGCATCTACTGTGACTTTTTAAGCATTTTAATATATAAATATATATTACATATACTATAAATATATATACGCACACACACACACACACACACACACACACACACAATATCAAAATCCACCGACAACGCCTTATTCCATGACCTACGAATTTCAGAAAAAAATATCTTTTATGTAAAATGCTAAATGGTAAACTACCACACAAAAATTTTCCTCCATTTACGGGAACTTATTATTGCCATTTCGACCCATAATTATTTTGATGTCCAAACAATTCCCAACATCAAAGTTCATATAGCATCAACATAAGCGTGAGCAGTATAAGCACTGGATACATGAGTTCTGTTAAAGTGAATTCAACTCTTTTCCATTATTGATCATATGTGGCCCAGCTATCGCTTGTTACTCGTAAGATCTACAACCCTATTCGAAAAATTTGGTGTTTTTAAACAGAATTCTAAGTAACCAGCTATTTGCAGAATATTAAATAATTAAAACATCATTTCTCTCCATGTTCAAACATTCACTCAGTATACTGTTAAAGATTTTTTTTATTTTAATATACTGTACCACTTTTACAGGATAACTGAATATTCATAATATCGTCTTATCCAGTAAGCCTATCTCTTGAAAATTTTCTGAATTTTTTACTTTGAAACTAATTGTTCTGCAAGTAAGATTCCTTCGATCACGAGTTCACTACTTTAATTCAACCGGTTAATAATAATATCACGAGGAAGTGCTAATAACATGCAAGTTTTGGTCGAACAAGTTTTACTAATAAACGAAATTTGTCTGCAACAGCAATTCTTGTTTGTGACGTAAGTTTTAATAGCACAAACAAATAAGCAATTGTTGCATACACGACCAACAATAAACAATGTGCCTTTAGTTTCGGTGACTGATGGAATACTTCGACAAAATTTCGATTCCGTTTCCAGGACGAAGAGCAAATCGGCAAAAATCTGAGGAATGAAAATCCACCGTCATCGAGATGATTTCCATCCAAGAAGCTTCCTTTCTCACCCTCCTGCCATGAATTACCCGCCCCCTCCCGAGCTCTTACCTGATATTACCTGCAGTCATGTTTTTTGAGATCTTCCTTCCCCTCTCTCTCATTTCCTCTCTCCACTTCTACATCAACCACCCATCTGATTTAAAGAATTCCGACCTTCAATCTCATCGACAGTCTTTCAACACTTGATCACCAGTCTCCTCTCTCTCTCTCTCTCTCTCTCTCTCTCTCTCTCTCTTAAACATCAACATACAAACATTTAAAACCATAAAACCTGAAAGCAACTTTCAGGTATAATGCTATCTGTTTACGAGAGGGAGTATGTGACGATAATAAAATTAGCGGAATACTCCAAATATCTAAAAAGTGTCTGATTCTTGATATCGTGTGTGTGTGTGTGTGTTAGTAATACATTAATAATACATCCAATGGATCGAGTACAAAAAATTACTAACATTCATCACGGCAATGATTTCAGCATGAAGTCAAAGTAGCCAGACATATCCAAGATAGACCTTTGACATTGCAAATAAACAATGTTCACCACTCGACATATTGGAAATTTGTGGCAACATGCTTACTACACACCGAGTGTTTAGAATCATAATAATACTGCAAGGGGCTATTTCTCGGATAAAATAAACTTGGGGTCAGGATGCCATCAGAATACACAAGCAATGTTACGACCACTTTCATATAATAACGGTTCCCAACTCACAGTTTTAAACTTAACGAAGCACTACATGAAACTGGAGGTACAAAAATTAAATGTAAAAATCACTTGGTCAAATTCGGTTACTGTTGAGTTAATTTAAACTTTAAAAAAAATAGATATTCACAAATTGTATGGAAATACCACAGCCTTCCAATTTATACGTGAGGGGCTCAATCTTCCCCATCTGTGCAATTTATATATATATATATATACATACATACATACATACATACTACATACATAATATATATATATATATATATATATAACTACATATAATATATATATATATAATGTGTATATATAAATATATATATATATATATCCCTAATATACGTATATATATATATATACTATATCCAATTCCGGGGTAATTTGGGAATGGAATACTTACACCCAAATAGAATTAAAAGTGCATTTGCCCTACCAGGATTCGGATATGTGTTTTTGGCTTAATAACAGAGATAAAGGTCGAACTGACCATTCAGATATCAAGAAAGGAACGATGATGTCCACCTTGCTTTACAAATTCCTGCTAATCTAGGTTATGTAATAAGAGTATAATATATATATATATATATATATATATATATATATATATATATATATATATATATATACATATATTTCAATGTAAAAAACAATAACCCAGGATGTGGCGACCCTATCGTCTACTTTTGTTAGGTCATGTCTTTGAACTGGCCCCAAAATACCGCCCACCAGTCCATTTTGCTGGGGTTAAGAAAGCCTCATATCTGGGGACTTGGAAAATTGGTAACGTTATGTGCTCGCAGATAAGTCTGTGTGATGTACATGGGAGACGACAGTGTGTCATGACTTCTTGCTTTTCTCAGAAACCACTCGGCGCTGGGCGGATTTAAATGTTAACTGAAGTGCAATTTGTAAAATTGCTTATGCACTCACACTGTACAAACCACATTTCATGTTAAGTACGTCTCGTTGCGAAATATCTATAAGAGCACACTTCTTACTGAGCTTGTTTTGATTTGCTCCCCATAGGAATACCGGAAACAGCATGAAGGATGAAAAAGGAAATGCCAGATGGCTTTGTAAATAACCATTATGTAACGGGGGAAGAACCTCTTTGAACTTCCCAACCTCGTGACACCCCATCCCCTCCTACCCTGATCCCTGGATCATCCAGCCCCCATCCCCATCCTCCTCCCCCGCGTGACTTTGGAGTCTGGAGTTGATAAACGGGAAGCAGTTTCTGTGGTGAGGACTGTGGCGAGAATTGTTTTGCACCAGAATCACCATTTATTATAATTGTCTTGAGCCGGATTTACTTTATCTCTTTTGGGGGAAAAGAGATTTGCTCCATGATGCAAGGACGAGGGAATTTATGCAATTTTTCTTACGTAACTGTAAAGGTTGAAAAGATGACTATGCACTGATGTACACACAGACCAGATCTACACACACACATATATATATATATATATCTATATATATATATATATATATATATATATATATATATATATATATATATATATATATATATCTATATAATATATATATATAGATATATATAATATATACATATATATATATATAATATATATATGTGTGTGTGTGTGTAGGCAAAGTGTGACGGGGGTTTCATGGTAAATATACACAAAAATTAAAAATGTTCTGTCTGAGCAATTAGAGAATTCAAAATAAATAGGAACATAAATAAGAATCATTCAAAGTTCCTCACACAAAGACGTCATACATAAACAAGAAAAGTATAACAGTGGTGATGCAGAAATGAAACAGTACCTAATGACTCCACTGAGGGTTATTTAATGCCTCAGTTTCTGGTGATGAAATGAAGCAAACTTTAGCATACTGTGTGAAGGAATTGATGTTATTGAAACAGGAGAAAGGTTATCTTATGGGTCTTTATGATCGGTTCCTAAGCCGTGTACCTACATTAACGTCCAATGATAAAAAACAAACAAACAAACAAACAGCAATAACAACCACCAAAAATATGCAAACTGCTAGACGGATCAAATGAGGCGGAGAACAGGACCTCCAAAAATGAACAAGGATGACTGTTCATAACGATTATATGACAATGGTGATGGAATGGAATATAGAATTTTGGCCAAAGGCCAATTGCTGACCTCTATCAGGTTATTCGGGGCTGGAACGGAAATTGACAGTAGAAAGGTTTTAAAGGCCTAACAGGAAGAAACCCTCGCAGTTGCGCTATGAAATTCTTGTTAAGAGAGAGTGGAAAGTATGATGGGAGGAAGAGATTATGAATGGAGGTACGGTAAAAGGAATAAAAAGGGTTGCAGTTAGGGGCCGAAAAGACGTTGCAAAGAACCTTAAATAATCTACACTAATGGCACTAATCCCCTACAGGGTCTTTTGCATTAATGTGTATCGCCGTAAAAAAAAAAAATATAGCCGTCGGTGCACCTCTTGGAGGAATAACAATTATACCTCCAAGGTGCACCTCATGCGGTGCACTGACGGCTCTACCCCCTACGAAGGATAATGAAGAAAAACTGACACCTTCAGACACTGGGATAATTGTAATGCACTGCCGGTTTCCGTACAAAACGCCTCAAACGAACATTTATCCGTATTTTGTCAGAAGAATCTCAAGTTTGATTAACAGCGGTCTTGCAGGAGTATGACAGCTGGGATCTTATCACCTTTGAGCTTTTCATCTACTTGAAAAAAGTAAAAATACTGCAATGATCCACCCCGTGCCCATATTTTAATAAACAACATAAGAAATCAACAGAACCAGACGGGATAGATCGTACTTATAACTAAAATTCTGTCAAAACTTCTTTTAAGGGGAAAAATCCGTGAAGATAGTAACGAACCACTTATTCTTTTATCTGCATTAAAATTCGGACAAATGGAAACATAATAAGAATAAAAATGTTGAAACAGCGTCATGCAAAACCATGAAGCACTCGTAGTTATCACTCCTGACGTCATATGAGTGGGAGGACATTTGAGATAATGACCTCACGACAGTGTCAGTCATATAATAATTACCCTTTACATAACTTATCTAGTAGATGTAACAGGCAATCAAAGACCTTGTTATTTCACGTTAAAAAATCTGAGATAACTATAATGAAATATAATTTCTATAAAATTATCGACTGCTGCAGGACATTCTACAAAATAGAAGCATTTATTTAGCCATATTAAATTACACTATCACATCATCTGGATGTTAATATTTAGCAAAGAGTTGAACTTAGGAGATTGACAACTAAATTTCTATCCTCGGGAAACCAGTTGTCAAACGGTCACCAATTCTTTTGCCTTAAAGGAATGGAATGGAATATTAAATGTATGCCAAGAGCTGGGCCCTATGAGGTCATTCAACGATTAAAGGGATACAGAATGAAAAGGTTTTAAAAGGTGTAACAGGAGGATAACCTCGCAGTTGCACTAGTAAGCAATTGTTAGGAGAGGGTGGAATGTAAGATAGATGAGAGTAACGGGAGGTACAGTAAAAGGAATGAATTGGGTATCAGCTAGGGGCCGAAGGGATGCTGCTAAGAACCGAAAACAATGTCCACAGTGCACAGCGGGAGGCGCACTAACGGCACAACCCCCTCTACAGTCTTTGGCCTTAATGCACATCACGTAAAAAAAAAAAAAAAAAAAAAAAAAAAAAAAAAAAAAAAAGTGATGGTCCTGGGAAAGAAATCAAATCATGCGTGAACCTTCTGTCACTTCAGTATGAAATTTAATGCGAAGTTAAGATTCATCAACAAATTGTATTACCTTGAAACATATTATCTTAAAACATTAGGGATTCGGGCGTGTACTTTTGCAAATAGTACTCACACTATTTTCTGCAGAAGGCAGAATCCACCTTGTTTAATGGAGCCAAAAATATAAACAAATATATAATAAAAAAGGATGTGCCGTTCTTGGATTTTCCTCTAACCAAAAGATTGGAATCTGCTAGCTACGAAGGAATTGAGTGGCAATCAATCCGGATTATGTGGGTTAAAAGGACAAACTCTAATTAATACAAAAACATTGGCCTATTTACGCTGCACTAAATACGTAGAACGTTCAGATTTGTATTAACTGCATTAAGCATAATATCAAGTAGGTTCATCTCGACATACCGAACGTGGTGAAATTATACACATCTCACTCTTATTTTAAAGCAGCAAACGTTCATTTCGATCAAAATTGCTTCCATGGAAATGAACAATTTGTCATATCAGTTCTCGAATCTGACTCCAGAAGTATATAGAGCATTCACGTTACGGATACGAGCGTGAGTCTAGTGTTCCGTTCACAGAGACACATGAGATTTTCTTTCAAATAAGTTCATGCTTGCACCTCTCTCTCTCTCTCTCTCTCTCTCTCTCTCTCTCTCTCTCTCTCTAAATCACACAAAAAATTCGAGAGGACTACACAATATTATATGTTAATTTCTCCGTCTTATTTTATTTAACCTGATAAAGTTCGGTGTTAACCAAAAATAACAGCTTTACTCCTTTCACAAAACATCCTTCCCTGGTACCTTAAAAAATAAATAAAAAATATAAAAAAATACACAAAAGTGAGATATCTAAAAATTATGGCCATTTGTCGGTTTGTTAAACACCCTCTTGAACACATCTCGTCACTTCTTTATTTAAACGTCATTCACTAACACTCCTACCCATAAAGTGTTATCAGCTAACGACTGAGTTAAAACTCTTCAAACTTCAGTAACTAATTCCAAACTTGAAGACTTAATCGTGATCCTAACCTTGAAATTCTGTCATAACCGCCTTACCAATTTTAGTCGAATCCAGTGAGTTTAATCGCTAAACTCATAAATGATCCCCAATGTCGAATTTAACCAAAAGAAAAGTCAGCAAGTAAAAGACGCAACACCAGGTTACAAACTTATAACCACTGAACCACTGGGGCGTCGCGCATTGTTACATCCCAAAGATGAATCAGAAGATAAAGGCGTTGGCAGTTCGCACATGATGGTTAGGCCTATTCGTATTGTATTTGCTGAGCGGCCAGGACGCACCAACTAAATTAATACGGGCATGCAGGCTGTTGAACACATTTCCCAAGATTCTTACATTTGAATTAATGTTTATTTATATATAGTAAACTGCTCATCGTCTAAATAATTTTGTTAGTTATAAAATTTACATAAAATGTTTTTTCCGTGACTACAAATTCATTGTCAATTACTTTCTTGTATTTTTTACCGTAAATTTTACACGGCTTAGAAAATATTGGTACTCACACAAATGAACAAATGCCTATAATGATAATGAATAACCATTGTTTAAATTGCAACTTAAAATCCCCCAGGCATTAGAAATCCACGTGGTCAAGGATTTCCGTCAACTACTGGAGAAATTGCTGGGTAAAATTGGACAATTTGTCACACTCAATTGTCCCTTGGGCGCCAAGGTTACCATTCAGGCTCAGCTGACTCTATTGTTGGGGGAGCAATGGATGTTCAATTTATTTATTTATTTTTCCAATAGATCAGTGTAAACGCAATACTTACGTATTGTGTTCTAAGAGAGGGGACTGGGTGTTAATCAGTTACAACTCGAAATACAATATATAACAATATGCTCATTCATATCTCACTTAGGTCATTTTCATAATTTCAACATTCGACGTAAAATCGAAAGCATTTCGAAGTTTTAAATAACACCTAGGCCTATCATTAACTGTTTATTTGACAATATAAAGTTTTTTAACTAATCGTTAACTGTTCATTTGTAAATATAGAGTATTTTTTTAACTAAGAGACACGGTAAAAGAAAAATAAAAGTTAAAACCACATAATAAACCAAGAATAAAGTTTTCAGCGAAATACCCAAATGCTTTACCAAACTGAAAATCTAGAATGTCACACCATAACGACAACGTACTTCCGCAAGTTTACCACGAAGCACACACGAGGCGCGGAGAACTGTCCCGAAAAAGACGTCTTCACGTCAACACAGTTCTGTTCACACTGACTCGCTCTCGAGTCTCGAGTCTCGACTATAACTGAGGTGAAGAATACTCCTGGTCTTGGGGAAGGGAAGACCCCGCACTCTGGCGAGTGGCGCGAGCAAGCGAGTCTGCTGTTGGTTTACAGCTGATGCCTAACTGTGAAGTTCCTTTGCAACTTGTGCCCTATCGCCAACTGCTAGTCAGCGCCACTGCTGGCCATATGAATTTGCTTTCCGCAACCTAACATCAGTTATCACAGTGGCATTCACTGACACACTAAACTTCATAACTAGTACTCTGCTCCGGGAGTAGTAATCATTAAATAGCAGACGAAACTTGCCACATTTTTCCAGACTTCATATGCGGGTGGTGTAAAAAGCGAGTTGCCAGCTACTTATTAACTTTCGTTAAAGCCCAGCCATGTGTAACGTAGAACACGATAAATATTTCTTTGTAGAATGAAACATTGGCGTTAGTTTTTCAGAGGTGATTTTACTTAACCAATATTGATACATAAAGGCCTGTTTACAAACAGCACGCGAATGAAGTATTACGCCACAAACTGGTTACCTGCACTGGGTTACCTGCTTGCAGGCAGATTGGGTAGACTGGCGCCAGACTCAATAACAATTATTAATGATTCGGTGTCTGACGTACTAATTAATTTCCATTACAATGGCGTTTGCACCTTGAACCCGAAGTCTAAACCGCAGTTGTTCGTTTACACAGTTCTCACATACATTTTATTTCCCTTTAGATTTTGTTCGAATAATCGTTAAATCGTAATTAAATAAAGTGTTCATGTTTTACAGCAATGTTCGTATTTATAATGACGTTTTGCCTTCATAACATGGTCTCTATTTCATTAGGTAATGATTTTCGAACAATGAAAGCAATTTATAATTCCTTTTCATAACAATAATCTTTCAAACTGAATGTATGGTATGGTAAATACCTGCATGGCAAAATGAATACAAATTATATATGTCCTCTCTCTCTCTCTCTCTCTCTCTCTCTCTCTCTCTCTCTCTCTCTCTCTCTCTCTCTCTCTCTTCTCTCTCTTACCCACAGCAACGACACATTAAACACATTACGGTCGACCAGATAACACGATCCTTAATTCACGATTGAATGTCAACAATCACAATGGGTTAAAAGTTTGTTGCCAAACCGTTTTGTCCTTGTACGAAGTTCGAACGCAGTCTCGCTTTAGAAGCGAAGCCGGTAGCGTATCTTTAACACCAAGAGAGAGAGAGAGAGTCTCCGTTTCAGAACACCTAGCCCAATTGCAATTAACATCTCCATTCTCTGATAATATTACTGATGATCGGAGGGGAAGCTGTAATTTTCGTCAATCAACTATCGTAATCTTCCAGTTGATAAGCATTAATTTTTTTCCCTGGGAAAATGATTGTACCCACATGATGTCTCACAGAAAAGCCACAGGAAAAAAGTTTAAAACTCCAAACAGATTCCATCAGAAGATAGATCGCGCGGAATGTCTTGGAGATGCCAAGGCCGATACGATATCTGTTTCGGCCTTGGATGACGCAAAGACTGGGATGCCGAAAGACTTTGAGGCCTAAATATTAAAAAAAAAAAAAAAAAAAAAAATTACTTGTGTTGTTTCCAGAACACTTGACTAATATAGCTAGAAGTATTTAAAGTATTTACGGCATGTCATAGCTTACTCTTCGATAAGTATTTTGACGTCGATCTTCTCATTACCAAAGACTCAGTACTAGCAATGAATTAAATATAACCACAAGTCAGAGGACTTGAGATATAATCTCAGGCAGTTGTAAGATATCCTGGCTCTGTATACTTAAGGCTGGAATTGGAATATAAAAGTGAGGCCAAAGGCAAGGGTTGGGGCCTATGAGGTTATTCAGTGCTGAAAGGAAAATTGAAAGTAAAAAGCTTTTAAAGGTGCAAAGTAGAAAATCCTCGCAGTTGCACCATGAAACAATTCTTAAGAGATTGTGGACTGTAAGATGAAATAGAGAGACGATGAACGGAGACGCAGTAAAAGGATTGAAAAGGGTTATAGCTATAAGGGTCGAAGCGACGCCGCAAAGAACCGAAAAGTAATGCCAGTGAGGTGCACTGGCGGCACTAACCCATCTGCCGCCTACGGGATATACTGAAGGTGTATCGCAACAGAATGCATACACAGACTATAAAGCTGTGATTTTCTGTAAGTGCTCTCTATCTCCCTCTCCTTAAAGAGTTTCAGCTAAATTTGAGCGTTACTGGCTTTAATATTACAGATAATTGCAAAATAAAGATACAGTTACTGATGTAAGTGTCTTATTCTCTTCCTTACTGTAGCATTTTACTTTCACGAGTTTTTGCTCTCCGAATTCTAATTTTGCATTCCCATGCAACAAGGAGGGCGACTGGCTTTAATCTCTCCCACTCGAACTTAAGTTACGAAGCCCTTCTCTCTCTCTCTCTCTCTCTCTCTCTCTCTCTCTCTCTCTCTCTCTCTCTCGGTGGGAACTTTATGTATTAGTTTTCCACTGACAAACACTTTTCTTCACTGTGCTTAAATTATTCAAATTCTTGTATTTCTTTCGCTCGTTTCTGCATTTTCCTGTTACTGTTCCCACTCAGCATCGTATGATCTGCAAATATTGGCCGCTCCAAATTCCATTAAAGACTCATCTTTCAACGATATCTACATCACACAGTTGTCATTTCTCTAATTTTTTTAACCAGTCAAGGAGACAACTCACCCTTGGCCTTGTTCAGAATCCACCTTTACACCAAATCAGTCACTCTCAGAGCAAAATATTCTAACACACGATTGGCTTCCATCATACAACTTTTAATCGCTGTCAACAACTTATTTCCTATACTGTACCCGAGTCATGGGCCTAGCAACTTCATTCCAAAGGACTTTCCGAAAACTGGACGGCAGAAACCTCTGGCGTCATATGGTCTAAGGAGAAACAGTTGTATGGTGAGATTATACATACACACATATAGTATATACATATACGTACATACATTCATACACATATATATACACACAAATAAATAAATATGTTTATGTGTGCGTGTGTACGTATTCCTACAGCACTGCCCTAAAGTAATGCTTACTGATACAGAAATAACATTCCTTACGTGTAATTGAAATAAAGTGAACGCGTAAACCCGTGCATATTCAACCGTATATAGACACACATGCTACCACTCATGCACGAGATATCTTTATTCATAATCACGAACGTCAAGAGTATTTTCACAGATCTGCCAAATAAAAGAACTGAGGATTTGCTTAAGGTCGATTTATTTACCCTTTTTCAAGATGCAAATGAGCCACGAGGAAGATTGATGGTGTCCTGCTCGCTTCTGGTCGCCGTAAGAGAAATAGAGGTTGTTTTTCCAAGGAATGAAGAGATTCACAGCTTTGCGTTTTCATAAGAGTTTTATTTCCCTCGCGCCATGTTTCTCTAACTTGACAGGATGAGACTACGGCTTTCATTTCATCTAAAGATGCTTCACATTGCTGCTGCTACTGGTGAACGAACTGCAGCGTTAATCTACAAGACGTCTTAAATTCTTTTTACTATTTTTTTCTAATTTATTCACTTTTTTTAAAATAATGCTCTGTTTTTCTTTCGTTTTAAAACTTCTTTTCACTTCCGTCTAGACTTATGGATCATTTTATGACATTGTATAATGAATCGTTTAAAACCCAACTTTCACTTATATATAAATGGAAAGAGGTGAATAAGGCAAATTTTTCTTTTATTTATATACTACCAGTTTATATATTCCTAGCCAGTTCTCCTACGGGAATTTCTTCCACTTGTATTTTGACTACTTTGAAAACTCGAATATCCCTCCTTTACTAATAAATCGTTATTCAAGTGAACAATAGACTTTTCCCCTAAAAAGCATTGCCCTTCTTGAATACTGAAATTAACACCGAGTTTAAACCAAGAAAGCTATATAGGTGAATTCATAAAACACACACACACAAATGCAAGGATTTGGAATGACAAATATTCTTATCTATTTTCCATTATAACTTGAACAGAATATTTTGTGCGAGAATATCCATCCCTTACGATACCAAATCATAAAACCAAATAACATTCTGTTCTGGCATGGGTCAACATCATCCGATTCAACAAATGCACTTGAAAAGAAAATTTTGTCAAGTATATATATATGTACACACACACACACACACACACACACACACACACACACACACACACAAAGCGCATCAGTGGCGTGGTAGGTATGGCGTTGGCGCCCCACCTCGGTGATCGCGAGTTCGATTCTCGGCCATTCCATTGAGGAGTGAGAGATGTGTATTTCTGGTGATAGAAGTTCACTCTCGACGTGGTTCGGAAGTCACGTAAAGCCGTTGGTCCTGTTACTGAATAAAAACTGGTTCCATGCAACGTAAAAACACCATACAAACAAACACAAACACACACATTTATATAGTATATATATACTATAAATATATATAATATATAATATATATATATATAATGTAATTATAATATACGTCTCGGCGTTTATAGAATATAATAAAATAATAATAATAAAATAAATAATAATAATAATAAAATAATAATAATGAATAATAATAATAATCGCATAAAACGAAGACATTTACAATTGTAAAGTACGTAATGTGTAACAATCTCATCTCATATGTGCACGATCAGTTAATGGAATAATAATAGCCATAATCAAAATAGCGGACGCGAAGTAGTACTACTCATGCTGCGCAAAGCATTTCCATAAAAAAAACTTCGAGACAAACTTCAAGGTAGAAAAGAAGACTCCCTTCATTAGACTCAAAAGAATATGCACGAGGCCTCTAGAACTGATTATCTTGAGACATTAGACTATGACTAAACTATAAGCATGAAAGCGTTTAAAACACTGTAGCTTGAATGACTATACAATGCTCAAAAATCTGAAATACTTATAAAGACTGAAGATTAATTCTAAAGTTTTTGAAATTCTTTAAATCAAATACACTTGAAGTATAGAGCTCCTGAACATGGTTCCTGCAAATAAGGTGGTATAAGAATATTCGAAGGGGCAAATGAGCAGCCCGAGACAAATTATGGTACTATTAACTGTAATAGAACCAGTGGCAAAGGTGAGCAAAACCTTCTTTTTATGTAATGCCATTCTTCAGTTTTCCAATGACTTGTCATTAACGCTCAAGTTACTGCATTATAAGATGATTAAAGATAGAAACACATTATACATAAACGTAATTCTTCTTCTTTCCCACTGTTATCCCTACATTGAGGGGTCGGTTGCCTGAATCCTGATGGGCCTTTCCTTACAACATCAGGCATGGTTCATAGTTTAGCAAAGGGGTTTTTACGACCACATGCCCTTGCTGTCATCAACCACAGTTTCTGGCAGTAGGCCTCGCCTTTGACTAAAAAGTCCAGCTGAAAGGCAGTTTCCACAGTTATTGGCAGTGGGCCTAGCCTTTTACTAAAAAGTAAAACTGCAAGGCAGCAGTTTCCACAGTTATTGGCAGTGGCCCTAGCCTTTTACTAAAAAGTAAAACTGTAAGGCAGTAGCTTCCACAATTATAGCAGCTGTCCTTTTAGTCGCCTTTTACGTCATGCAGGACCTATGGCGGTAGTATTCTTATACACCCCTACCACAGGGTGCATAAACGTAATTACTACTGCACTAATACACACAGAACCTTTCTTTTTTGGTAAAGTGTTTGGTTTCATGATACTGAATAATTTCTGGTTTCTAATACCCATTGCTGTGACAATAAAGTAATTTTTAAAAATTAAATGCATTTTCTAAACTCAGTTAATAATATATGTTTCACTAAAACCAGACGTTAACAAAAATGGGCATAAAATACAGCAGCAATAAAACTTGTCTCGTTCATCCACATACTCAAACTGAAGTAAGCGAATAAGATTAGTAAAATGAAAACCCACTCCTACAATTCCGCTTAAACAAACAAGCACCGTACACAGGAATAAAAATGACTGATTACTGTGTAATAGAATCTGAAGGGATAGAGGTGTCGCAGTTAAAATAATAATAATAAAGTTTAAGAAACTGCTGTAGAAGACCAGCTCTAGACCAAGCAGATCACTCACTGACTCATCGCGGGCACGTTAGCGTGTTGGCTGGTCGCTAATGCATCATAATGTCACCATAGTCTGCCCCTATGAGCCATTGTGCTTCATAAGCTAAGTAATAAGCTTGCCTACTAAAAACAGGAAGAAACTACTTTAGAAATATAAAGTACTGAGTAACGGTGATCACAGCGAAATACATGTTTATCTTTCCGTCTACTGTTGACCATTAGGTCCGAGTTACGCGTTTGTGATAAAGTAGACATGACCACCCTGAACATGAGCATAAAAGAGAAAAGAAAAGAAACACGTGAAGGGTATTCGGTTTTTAGGAATAATAAACAACGACTCCAGTTACTCAATAAATCTCAAGGTGCAAACAAATAGACCTTACTTGATGCGCGGCATTTTAAAACAAATTCTGGTCCTTTTATCTTTCGATGAATCTTTCGCAATGCACCCGGCTCCAGACGCTGTAATTATACCCGACCCAATGACTTAGTAAGAAGTGAGAGAGAGAGAGAGAGAGAGAGAGAGAGAGAGAGACTGCACCCAACCCCAAAATTCAGTCTTTCAAGTAGGTAATCCATCACGGGATTACGTGACTCATCATATTTGTAAACAAATTTATAATTTTCTAAACAGAATTTTTGCGGATTCTTTACCAGAAAACATCAGGTCTTCTGAATATTAACTATGCAATTTATGGACGCAAAAGGTAAATAATACCTGCTACAAACATTAATGTTTGAAAGCCTTCTACAATATAATAAAAAAAATAATTCCTCAACTGGAATATTAATACCCTTATGCTGGTGACTGCTATTCACGAGAGAATGAACTGGACCAACTTTATAAGACCACTTTATGAAGACGAGTTTCCTCATAATTTAATTATCATTCGCCTCCCTTTGTTATCGAATGACGCATTCTGTTCTGCACCGGAAACTTAGTTTCTGAAGTAGTACGTCAAGTTTAAGTCCGTGGGTATAGTAAACAGTGTTCAGTGGTTTGGCTACTACGACCCCCACAGTCTTTTGACAGCCAGGTGCTCATGAAAAAAAAAGCTTGGATTATAGAACTTTACAATTTTCTGTAAAACAAATTATGTTTTCAGGGTTTTCTTCAATACAATAGGTATATGTACAGAAAGTAGTATAAAATAAATAATATTTCGCTCAAAAAACAAAATGACAGTAGACGAAAAAATAATAATTTCTGTGGTAGCAATAAGTAGATAACATTTTTAAAATAACAGATCCTACAATTATGGAAAAAATAACCGTAACGGAAGAATCAGCATGGTAAATTTCCCATGACTCATAATTATCAACTTGTGGATATGAAGTTCAAAGTTATAACAATGCAATAAATATTTGTCTTACATTTTTGTTCAAGACGATTTTTCTCATTTTGTTTCTAATGGAAGATTAAGTGGCCCAAGTAGTGGCATATGCACACAATCGCACACATTTATCCTGTTTTCTTACGTAAAAAAAATGTGTTTATTTTACATAGAAGGTTATTGGAATGTAATAAAATGTATAATAGTTCATATTATTCCAAAAATTCGTTCATTTTAATTGTTGTCTCCTCCTTGAAGACCATGTGGCAACTTTCCTCCTCTCGTGTCCTGGGCGATTGGAGGTACATGCCCTTCCCTGACTGATTAAAGACCTGTCATGTCTCTGCCCAGGACACAGATGACCCGTCATTGATTAGCGAGTCGCACCCGGACCTGTCGAGTCTCTCGGGTTGCAAAAATACGTGTCAAGCAGAGAGGAACATTGTGAAGTCAATGTCTTTTGTAAGACGTTCTCAGCTTTGTCCGTCACTTGTTGTTCTCTTTGGGAGTCGGTTTGGTAAGATATCCTACTGCTGCTTTTGCTGTGGAGTTATCTGTATCATTATTAACTTCCAATTGTCATCATTATAATATCTGCGCGTTCTGAGTATGGTTAAATATTGTACTTTGCAAAAAAAAAAAAAAAAAAAAAAAAAATCTTGTAATACACAATCGGAAATAACATTTTGTTTCTTTTCAATCGAGACTATGATAAGTGATATTTGAAATCAATACTCAACAACATTCAAAAAGACAGAATATAATTAATTGGTCAAGGTTTGGCAAATTTAGCCTTAATGGCTAAATCGGACACTGGCCGAATTCTCACAACCTCAATTTTTTTCAGTTTATTAAAATTGTCATTAACTTTATTTGAAAATAATAACTTGTCAAATAAATTGGTTTATTTTACAACAAGAGAGTCTAAATAAGTCGTCCCTTTAAACATCATGTTCCATTTTAACTTTCGCTGGTAAGCTTGAACAAAACTCCAAGAACTTTTGAAATATCTTCCATATCGTATTGCTGGTGTGTTCTTTCTAATGACGATGCTGAGCAGACTACGACAGCCTTACATTATCACACTACGTAACAATGTTAGCCGTTGCTTCTCAAACTGAGTGGATTGTTTAAAATGATTAGGAACTTTCACAAATACTAGGAAAACCTGTCTAAGGATTTTAATTGTGAGTTCTCGAACTAAACTAACCTCGTTTCTATAATACTTATTTGGAGAAACAAATCCACAGTTATGTAAACGTACAGATATTTAAATTTAAAACTTTAAAGTTTTAAATTTAAATATAAGTAGATTTATATAACTGTGGATTTGTTTCTCCATTTGAAGACTCGTGGTATTTTGAGGATTTTTTAATTATTACTTATTTATCAATGTTTATCTCTTTAAGTTTGTTCCCGTTGATTTGACTTCAGAGTAACCATTTCCTAACTTTTTATAACTAAGGGCGAAGTTTTTTCGTAAAATTTTATTTCGATAATTTCGGATCAACAACTTTATAATTAATTAGCCGGAATGGTTGGTTTGATTTCGGGTGAAAATTGTTAGCAACTCGCAAGTCTAGTTTTTTTTTTTTTTATCTAGTAAGAAGAAAGCTTTATGTTGTGAAAATTACTTGTTTTGATTTTAAAAAATGTAAGCGTCAAAATTTATATTTTGGGAAATCTGATGATTTATTTAACATATCTGTTATCATGAAACTAAAAAAGAATGCTATTTTCAGCATAACTAAATTTTTCAGAGCTTTTATTTACAGCTCTTCAAATCATTATTATTATTATTATTATTATTATTACTTATTATTATTATATTATTATTCTTAATTATTATTATATTATCATTACTTATTATTATTATTCTTATATTATATTATTATTATTATTATTATTATTATTATTATTATTATTATTATTATTATTATTATTATTATTATTATCCAAGCTGCAACCACGGCTGGAAATGCAGAATACTACAAGCCCAAGGGAAAGTAGGCCAGTACAGAGAGGAAATTAAAAATCATAAACTGTGAAAAAGAAACAGCAAAGGAAAACTTCTCAAAGATAATTCCTTGACTTAATCTCTCGGAATTAAAAAATTTTGTGTGAGCCAGGATATCTTCACAAGTGGCGTTAATCTTCTCAATGATACAATGATCCTAAATACGAAAGGTAATAAAGATGTAACACAAAGAAAACATTAAGTCAAAATAACACCCAGTATTAGGGAGAGTAATTTTGTGGCTTGTTTGTTTGTATGGTGCTTTTACGTTGCATGGAACCAGTGGTTATTCAGCAACGGGACCAACGGCTTTACGTGATTTCCGTACCACGTCGAGAGTGAACTTCTATCACCAGAAATACACATCTCTCATTCTTCAATGGAATGGCCGAGAATCGAACCCGTGACCACCGAGGTGGGACGCTAATACCATACCAACCACGCCGCTGAGGCGCTGTAATTCTGTGGAAAAACAGGTTTGTGAGTGATCACGGAAGATGATGGCAAAGGAACTTTACTTACTTATATGATTTCAAATGACCTGCAATCATACACACTTAGTACGGTATATACGTATATGTAAGCATTAAGCTACAAATGCCCTTTAAATTCCAATTCGCTCTACCTAGAAATTAATATATCTTCATATTTGTTAACCGAAGGGGGATTTTCTAGTTGATAATAAGTACGTCGTCTCGTGGGATCGAACCACCGATGACAAATACTACTCAGGACTGCAGTGACACGACTTGAACGACGCGCGTCACTGCAGTCCTGAGTACCTACTTGTCTTCGGTGGTTCGATCCCACGAGATGAAGTACTTATTATCAACAACAAAATTCCCCTTCGGTTAACTTATAAGAAAAGATATTAATTTCGAGGTAGAGCGAATTGGATATCAAAGGGCATTTGGAGCGTAAAGGCCTGTCCACACTAGGAAACATTGTTTGCGAACAATGTTTGCAAACAGTTTGCGAACTGTTTGCAAATGTTTGCAAACTGTTTGTGAACTGTTTGCAAACAATGTCTCCTAGTGTGGACAGGCCTTTATGCTTGTATATGAATCATGGTGATGTGATGAATATCATTCATATATATATATATATATATATATATATATATATATATATATATATATATATATAAATGCAGCCAATCTTGCACTTATATTCACATTCATACTGTATAAGAAAAACAGAAGAAATGTACAACTGAACTTATGCAAACGAGAAAACGTACCCCTAATACCTGCAATCGACTTGAGATGCTTCCGATAAAGACCCAATCTATCTGTGGAAACTCAACACCGACTAAGAAAACTGAGAACAGCCTCGGAATGAACCGGTCCAGTAATCAACCAAAGGAATGTTCAAGATGTGGCCAACCATAATGGTCATCACCAAATGATTCGAAATCAACTGCAGCACACACACACACATCACAGAGAATTCTAGTTCTTACTATCTTGAACTAAAGGCGTCGTTGATCATTGAACTGTTAACCAATTTCTGGGAACCTTTCTTCTTCCTCTTTGATACAGTTTTTCATAGACGGTATCTCCTGGTGGTTCTACACATGACTTTCATTAGTTTTTGGGCAAATAAAAAAATTGAAGCCATGGAACTGACGAGCTCAAAGGGACTTAGTACAGAATGTGGCATGATTATTGACACTTTTTCGAAATTATAGTGTATCATTATTCTAAAACTTACTAAGAAAGTTGTACAATACTCGATACAGATGCGGCTTACCAAACTTGCTTCAACAACTTATTTTATCACTATAAATAAATGACAAAATAACCAAGAGTTAAAAAAAAATTAATTTTGGTCTCATTTTAAATCGAAGATTATCATCAAAGAAGAAAAAATCGACGTTTTTTCAATCCGGATTCACTTCTAATGGCCGGGATCATCAAGACTAAACCTCTCCATATTAAGAAAAGGCGGGATCGGGCAGAGGCATTTCATCGCACGAAGAACGTAACCTATTTACATCGCCAGGTTTTTCGTCGCGGTTAACTCAAACCTGACAACCCTCGGACCCCACAGAATCAGTCTGAGGTTTAATCGGCTTAAGGAAAAATGCTGATACAGCTCGTTTCACGTCGCCGACCATGAAATCCTCATTTAAAAGCCGGTAGAGTCCACAGAGTGGCATAGACAAACGAGAACTTGAAAAGTAGATTAAAGAAAACGGAAATATAAAGAAAATGGAAAAAAGGACGGACTAGCTCTTCGTCATAAAATTAAAAGCTGGCGTCCCATAGCTCAACCCTCTGCCGCCTTAAGCAGGCTTGTTTACTCTTGGGTCGTCCCGCTAGGCGATGCTTTTATGGGCTGGATGAAAGTTTAACCGAATGGCTCCCTTGAACAATAATGAGACCGCGTCGTCAACCTCATGAGAATGTCTGACAGAAGATCAACATTCTGATACGTGCGATCATACTCCACTTTGTGAATGACGTCATGCTTACAGTACTACACACTATGACTTAGATGTACCACTTTTCCCCCCCTTGTGGTTTGAGGGGATTATAGTCTTTTCCAATCACTGCTCTGTTTGAAAGAAATCATATGATTTTAATTCGAGACGATACGAAAACAACAGTAGCTTGCTGCCTGTTGCTATGCAGGAACCAGAACATCCTTTAGACATCCTATTAAGACTTAGGCTTAAAAAAAACCTGTCTTAATGGAATAACGGGAAGTGCACTAGATTATTCATGAAGAATAATGGGGATGGGTGGGGGGGCTTTGTAAGTAGTTCTTAACCGGATAAATTACTCTTTTATGTTATATTAGTCGACTTTTTCTTACGATCATCCAAATGGCGAATACTTTTTGCGTAAAAAAATGAACATACAAATTTTAGAGCAAATTTCGGGGCAAGCATGAGGAACTTTACTTACATTTGTTATTATAAAGATAAACTGGCGTTTCAACGGCAAAAGCCAGGAAACAAATGTACATGAAAGCAACAGTTTTCCGTAACAGGTTTATTCAACCTAAAGAAACAAAATGTATCCACGTACTTGCTGCATCTATGGTCTATGTGGCGTTTAAAGGAGGCTGTCATCCTACTGCAGGCAGTCTGATTTCAAATGTGGCCCTGCTATAACCTCGCCTTAGGAGAAATTAATAATTATATAAACGAAAAAAATGAATTTTTAAAGTATATAATGATGCAGAAAGCTGCACGACTTTCATTATTTTCAGTATAAATGTATTACAAAATACAATATGATCCTGTTTATTTAACCAAAATTCAACAACAACAACAACAATAATAATAATACCGTTATTCCGTTTACCTTGAATAAAGCAACTAAAGGAGAGACAATTCTATATTTATGCTTTCCGTTAGACAACATCAAAGCAACTAGTTCCACGGAAATCTTATCTTTTGTGGATCCACAAAACATATGTTTTGACAACTGCACACCTCGAGAATAAAAAAAAATATATGTATAAAAAATAAAAAAGTGGTCTTCACAATTCCCCAGAGAGATAATCTAAAAAGACAGTTGCAGGAAAGAGGTGAACATCCCCATAAACGAAATCTCTAACATTCTGCTTCTCTTTTCATCACAGAAAATAGCTCGAAGGCGTCATTCTACTTATTTTCTTAACCTTATATTGAACCGAAGAGCCCGACGTCGCTTTATTTACAAACAGATGGGAATTGGGGAATATTTCATAACTAATCACAGCCCCTGAAAACGAGCAGTCGTGCTTGAGTGTGTTTTTAAAAAAACGTCAAACGAGCGCTCGAGAACCATTACTTGTCTGGGCCGTTGTACATCACCGAATTTAATATCGTTGTTTATCAGAATTGTCTGTCTAGCGTCTGCCTTTGACGAGCTGTGGTGGTTCAGAAAAAAAAGAGGGAATGTTGTGACTATGTCTCTTATCGGGGCTCATCGTCCAGCTAAAAGGGAAGGAGAACATTTCTCAAATTTATCTCTTTCGCTTGAATAGTGAAAGAGAAGAAGAAGAAAAAGAAGAAGAATAAGAATCTGGATTTCTTATAACTGACGCTTAAGTGTTGTGATTTTTCTTTTTTCTTTTTATGGGAAGTGATCTGGAGAAAGCAAATCTTCAGCCCAAAATATAGTATAATACTATCCTTCACTAATATCAGATTTCTTCCGTGACATTTATTTTTACTGGTCATGGTGTTTTCTTATTTCTAGAAATTAGACAATTCTTGTGCTTTTAGTCCAGCCTCTGCAAAATCAGACTTTGGGAGAAAATCTTACTTGACATAACAACCTTGACAATAAGGAAGGAAGTTTTTCAAATGTAGTACAGTAAGGAATTTCTCCTAACATCTGTTAGAAAGCTCGATCGGTTACACACACACATACATACATTGTGCATATATATATATATATATATATATATATATATATATATATACATATTATATATATATATATATAATATATATATATATATATATATATATATATATATATATATATATATATTTGTACAAGAAATTTATAGTTAATGGATTCTGAATACACAGTAAATATATTTTCATTTATCTCAAAGTCGCTTATGCATTGCACGCTGAAAGTTTGCATTGGAAAATTCATCTTTGCGATGTAACTTCAGTGTAACATCTCCCTCATGATTCTGCAGTTGCACGAAAGTTCAAATTGGCCACATGTGATGTAAACAGTCGAATAATTCTTAAAATCTGTCTCAGCAACAATGTTGTTTCTTAACTTAAGAACAAATTACTACATATTCGCGAGTATTAATATAATTCATGAACAACTATCATCAATAAATATCTACACCCAAAATACACTAAAAGTGTATATTTACAGTTGGAACCATTTGGTAGTGTAAACAACATTAAATATGAATTAACTCATGAATCTGTTGACTTCTATGATTTATTTAAATATATCAAAGAACACGGTATCAATACAATAAATTAAATTCACGGCACCAGGTTACATGTTTTTTACTTTTACGTTTCAGAAATTCTATTCCTTATAAGGGCCAAAATAATTTTTTAAAAAATTGACGCATCAGAAGGAAGGCAAAAGAAGAATACACAGCAAATCATATTATTCATGTACTGACAATTATATATATATATATATATATAATAATATATCTATATAATATATGATATATATATATATATATATATATAAATTTCAGAGTAAAAATGACAAGAAATGAAACGCGATAATGTAAGTACGAAATACAGTCAACCTAATTAACGCTGTAGCTCCTGTACTCACAAAAAACAAAACATTAATTTACGATTAAGTACAATAAAAACCAAGTAAAAACATTGCATCCAAGTCTCTTCAGTACATCGTATAATGCTGTATGAAACTCTCAGCCACGTCCCATGAAATTCTCAGCAGTGGCCCACGAAACTCTCAGCCACGGCCCATGAAATTCTCAGCAGCGGCCCACGAAACTCTCAGCCAAGGCCCACGAAATTCTCAGCAGCGGCCCTCGAAACTCTCTGCCACGGCCCACGAAATTCTCAGCAGCATCCCACGAAACTCTCAGCTACGGCTCACGAAGTTCTCAGCAGCGGCCCACGAAACTCTCAGCCACGGCCTATGAAATTCTCAGCAGCGCCCCACGAAACTCTTAGCCACGGCCCACGAAATTCTCAGCAGCGGCCCACGAAACTCTCAGCCATGGCCCACGAAATTCTCAGCAGCGCCCCACGAAACTCTCAGCCACGGCCCATGAAATTCTCAGCCACGGCCCATGAAACTCTAAGCAGCGGCCGACGAAACTCTCAGCCACGGCCCCTGAAATTCTCAGCCACGGCCCATGAAACTCTAAGCAGCGGCCGACGAAACTCTCAGCCACGGACTATGAAATTCTCAGCAGCGGCCGACGAAACTCTCAGCCACGGCCCATGAAACTCTAAGCAGCGGCCGACGAAACTCTCAGCCACTGACTATGAAATTCTCAGCAGCGGCCCAAGAAACTCTCAGCCACGGCCCATGAAACTCTAAGCAGCGGCCGACGAAACTCTCAGCCACGGACTATGAAATTCTCAGCAGCGGCCCATGAAACTCTAAGCAGCGGCCAATGAAACTCAGCCACGGACTATGAAATTCTCAGCCGAGGCCCATTAAACTCTCAGCCACGGCCTAGCGGTGGTCTGTGTTGTTGGCACTTATAGCGGTGCCAGACGCACTATCATAGCTAACTTTAACCTTAAATAAAATAAAAACTACTGAGGCTAGAGGGCTTCAATTTGGTAGTTTGATGAATGGAGGGTGGATGAAAAACACACCAATTTGCAGCCCTCTAGCCTCTGCAGTTTTTAACACCTGAGGGAGGACAGAAAAATTGCGGTCGGACAGACAAACAGCTACCTCAGTAGTTTTCTTTTACAGAAAACTAAAAGACGAAAACGCAAAAACGACACAGGGAAGTTAAATGCAACATTCAAAAGGACAGAGAACAACAATGTCAACAATAAGGAAACGAGAATTAATTGCCAGAGAAGCTTTAAATTAAGCCTGAATGAAACATTATCATTATTATTCAGAAGAAGAAACCTATTCATATGGAGCAAGCCCGCTGGGGCATTGAGTTGAAATTCAAGCTTCCAAAGAATATGGTGTTCATTAGAAAGAAGTAAGAGGAGGGTAAAGAAAATACAAGAAGAAAAGATCTCGCTTACTAAAAAAGGAAGAATAAATTAATAAATAGATAAAAATGTACTGAAATGTAAAGGAGAAAAGTATTAGGGTAGTCATGTATTGCATCTTCGCTTGAACTTTTGTAGTCCCAATCAGGAAAACAAACAAAACTATACTCTGTTTTTTTTTCATCTGTCCATCCGCCTGTGGTGTTTTTGTATGGTAACACTGCGTCCCGGGCTCTAGATAGTTACATTCCGCTTACATTCAACGATTATAATAATATCCTATTTCGAATATTAACGGTGTAATTCGCATACAGTAAGTTATTAAAACACTTTTCAATTGCAAATGTACATCCAGATATCCTTTTATTTACCTAAAACTTACACATAGCGTAACTATCTAAAGCCAACGCCATCTTGAATTGACAAGCCCGGAACGCAATGTTACCATACAAAAACACCACAGGCGGATGGACAGATAAAAAACAAACAAAACTAATCGGAGTGAGAAGTGTGGAAAGGCTGAAGGGCTGTTTTTCCAAGTGCAATGGCACTGCACTTGAAATGCTGACGTTTGGAGATAGCTTCATAATGAAAAGACAGGAGACTGGCCAATGAACGGCTATCAGCGGACAGAGATGAAGTCGTGGAATCACTGTACTGAATAGTGTGTTTACATTTTCCTCCGTGATTGCGAATTGCGGAATATTCTCTCTTGGGACTGATCTTGTCCGATGGCGCGAACAATGGCGTTCCCCACACAGATCCTTAAATTACTCTAAAGGTCCCCATACATGTCGTTATCGCCCCAAACACACACACTATTCATCCAGTATGAACGATCTCCGCACCGATTTCAGTCTGAACAAAGATTTTGTCACGAAAAGACGGCATCATCTCTAGAAGAGACGCGCGCGATAGCGTTATATCGGCAGACCATGGTCTAGGTTAAACTGGCAGACAAACCCATACATTGAACGATCTGTGAATGACAGACTAAAGTCGCAAGCCTGGTCGTGACAGATTCCCGTTGAGATCGTTCAGACACGAAGCTCCGCCCACTTTTGCATTCAGACAAGCCCATACACAGTGTTTTTACAAACGATACAGACAGTCGTTCAGACAATCGTTCAGACAATCGTTTAGAGAGAATGGGGGCCTTAGGTCAAATAAATGAAATATACTGTTGAAGACTGCATCAATTCTGGCAGTGTCTCTCCCAAATACTTTTACTTATGAATGTTATTTCCTGCAAGGAAGCTGGGAGTAAATATAATGGCCGATGGTACGATGAGAGAAGAGGCGAGTCGGAATCCATGAAGTAAAGAAGTAGCAGGACGTGAGCTAAAGACTGGAAAGAGATTTGGTGTTTCTGTGACAGAAAACGTTGGGATGTGAGAGAGGATTACCGAACCTATTCACCTTTCTAATCTCTAAGGCGGAACTTCATCAGTAAGAGCCCTTTCCAAGTTAAGAGACGACTTTGTTTCGAGACAAATAAGTACCACAGACAGAGCCGAGCTGTGGGCCCAAGTATGGTTTATCGGCCTCCGCGCCGAAAATACACGAGAAGGGGTCCCTATCCGAGCCCCGTACAGCGTAGCCTTCGGAATAACAATTAGGGAAGCTATCTGTCATTATTCTCATAAGTAAATGGGGAAAGATAACGTAACATCCTATTTGAAGAGTGGAGAACTGTGATTGGTTACTTATTAGGCAATGGATATTTTAATGGCCCTCTCCCTGTTAGAATCTCTCTCTCTCTCTCTCTCTCTCTCTCTCTCTCTCTCTCTCTCTCTCTCTCTCTCTCAAAATTAAACCGATTCAATCAGCAACGAGCAAAAATTCATTGGTAAACAATGAATTCAAGCGTAAATCAAGTGCCTTTTATGAAAAACTCCAATTCCGTAACATTCGAAGTGAAATATTTAAATATTTGAGATGGTTTATTATAACAAAACTTGCACTATATCAATCCCTTCAATTTCCTGAACAAAATCTTCTCCAAAATCTAGCTAGTGACGGGTTCTAAATACTTATGCTATTATGAAAAAAAAAACGTAAACCTAGCGAATCACAGACCTGTCATGTGTGCAAATTTTTTAATTATATTCAATAATCAATATACGCTAGTCTTAGGAGGAAAGCATGCTATTAAAGTCACTAGCGTTATATAAAAAAATAAGGTATAAAAAAGTAATAATATTAAAACTAATAACCAGTCTGGTCATCCCATCCACAGCTGCTTAGAAATCGGAATTTCGCCATTTCTCATTCGACCTTTTTCTCTCAATGTAAGTTGTCAATCAAGTTACAGCAATGACCAACTTATCGAAACTTACTTCAAAAAGAGGAATTCTAATACTTTCATGGTGTCGTGAAAACATGTTATATAAATAAAAGTTTACCATTCGCTCTATCCAAATTGCAAATATACCTCTCACAAATTTTCTGAAGAGTTTAATTAAAAACTGTTCTGGAGCTACTGGCCATTAGCTATCAAATGTTGATCAAATGCCTCAAATGCTAAGTGCACTCGTACGAGATTATATATACAGATTACCGCTGTAGGCCTATTTAGTGAGAGGCCTATACGAGGCGTAGCATGATGACTCACTGTCCTAGGAAGGGGAAATAAAAAGTCTTGTAGGCAGTAAAATGCTTGGCTGTCATTGGAGATATCGAAAAGTTAGGCATTTGCTTTTAATTTACGTCAGCTGACAGCCGTAGCTATGAAAGAATAGCTCTGCTTCCCCTTGAAACAAATAGTCAACATGATGACGGAATTTTTTTCATTCCAGCATTATTTCCAAATGATTCACTGGATAACAGTATGAACGGACTATCAACGTAGTCAATAAAATGACATATTACGATAATATTAGCATAACATGGCCTAACATGACGCTGGGTAAGCGGCGCGTTCTGTAGATATAACACAAACACACGTCCATCGTTTCTGAACATGGATGAACAACTAAAAACCATTTCCATTTTCAATCACATTACACCAGGATAATTGTTTTCCTGACTGGATGACTAAGCAAAGACATAGCAGCAACCAACGAAAGCTAAGAAGCGACTTACTGATTCAAAATATAGTTTTGCATTTAAAACATATCGATTATTTTTTTACCCCTTTCTGGTTTCCAGTTCCTGTCTAGAAATCTAATAGAATACAAGACCAAATCTGGCATGGTTCAATTTTCAAGACATCAGCGAAAATTTTCTTTGTACGGCACCCACTTGCGTTATACGGGTGGACTATTGATTTTTTTTTAAGGTAGCCCTTTTTATAAAAGTCATGGTCCCTCACGTTAATTAATACCTTCCATTGACAGGTCACTAAGGAAAAAAGAATAATGTCAAATATATTGAAATTATTTATTTGTTAATTTTTTTATATATTTTTTATTCATTAACTAATTTCCTTGTTTTTCTATTTATTTATTCATGAATTAACTAATTTATTTATTTATTTATTCATTAATTTAGAGAGAGAGAGAGAGAGAGAGAGAGAGAGAGAGAGAGAGAGAGAGAGAATTAATCGTTTCCTTATTTAGCCTCAAGTAATGTAAAGTTCCCAAGGCCTTCCATGGGCGTACCGGCGGACATGTTGTAGGAATAGATAAAGCGAGACAGGTGCCATTAGTCCCCAAAAGACCCCAAGCGGTTATTTCAAAAGAATCACTTTTTTCATGCAATATTTCTGTCTTTATTCGAACTGCCTTTGAGTTTTTAAATAAATACATATTATTATTATTATTATTATTATTATTATTATTATTATTATTATTATTATTATTATTATTATTATTATTATTATATCAAAAATTTCCCTACAGACAAACATCATGTATGGATATATTAAATCTTAAGTGTATGAAGGAAGTGCTTTCAGAATTAACGCTGGCTATTATATACACATATAATATATACACAATATATATATGTATATATATATATATATATATATATATATATATATACATACATAGTTAGATGTGTGTGTGTTACAAAGTCACTCGCTAGCTGCTACCATCATACGCAACAGTGCAGTGTAGGATGAATGAAAGCGACGTTTCTTTTCTCTGCGCTTTTCCTGCATAGCTATTCACACTGTAGTAACCAGCAAGAGTACAGTATGCCGAAGTATGAAACACTGGTCAGGTGTTAAAACAGTATCTACGGATTTCGGATGCAATTTGAAACCCGAGGATGAAAACAGTTCGTTCAACATTCCCTTAGTCTAAGGTTTCTCATCCGTGGAAGCCTTTTCCTTCTGATATACCATAACAACGAAGGAGACGACCTAACGTTGTCACTCGTGAGACATTACCAAAATTTGCAAAAATAAAAAATAATAAAATAAAAATTGTAAAAATTAATTCTTTCTTGATACAAAATATTATCCGTTTGATTTTACTGCCAACAGCTTTACCACTTTTGTATATAGTCGGTGATACTATCGCGAAATTTGATAGCGAAGATCATAAAACTTGGAATGCAGTTAAATGGCGAGAATGACACAAGTTTAGCTTGTATTATGCACACACTTTTTGCGAGTGTGTGTCTGAATGTATATTAGATGTGGGCGTTAAACATGCATCAGAGAGGCTACTGTCAAGCACATGGCTTCGAAACATGAGACCGTCACATATCTTGGAAATTCAAGAAGACACTGACTGTTCTGAAGTGTACAAGAAGTGCTTATCGCACAGATAAAGTATTAGACTACTTCAGAAAAACTGCCCTCGAAAACTAAGAGCTATTCTTACTCAAAATTCAATACGCAAGTTACTTAGTGTCACTGCGAGATGACAAAAGGTATTATTAACGACTCAAGATAGTTATCGGATGTAAAAAGTTCCAGTTCTCTCTTGGGACTGATTTGTCGTCTTGTAAAATATATATACGTTCAGAGCACAAGAATGACGGTTACTCATAACATATATATTTACTGTATCATTCTTTCTCGACTGAAACATCAATGTAATCAGCTTATTTCTGAATGAATGGAGAAAAAGTAAATACAGATATTCATCTGCCAGTCTCTCTCTAATCTAAATCTATAAAAAAACGAACTTGTCTTTAATTTTCCATAAATAAGGAACCCTGCATTTCAGTGAAATGAAAGGAATTCTCTGTCTCTCTCTCTCATACCATATAGGAAATTATAAAAAATTTTGTACCTCTTAGCATGTAGAGTAGAACTGCGGATAAAAATGTTGTCACAGTAATTATTTCCTATTTCAAAAGCGAGCAAAAGAAAAGAAATGACCAGCACCCATCTTCCCTTCTAGACACCACTGATTTCAATCTGTGCTACTTTCAATAATTTGCAAAACTTTCCGAGCCGATTAAAGGTTTTATCACCACTTATATGATATCAACAAAGTCATTCACATACATCTACATTCGTTCCTTACAACATATTGTCCTCTTCGAGATTATAAAGATTTTTTCTTTGTTGTTTGTTTGTATGGTGTTTTTACATTGCATGGAACCAGTGCTTATTCAGCAACGGGACCAACGGCTTTCCGTGACTTCCGAACCACGTCGAGAGTGAACTTCTATCACCAGAAATACACATCTTTCACACCTAAATGGAATGCTCGAGAATCGAACTCGCGGCCACCGAGGTAGCACGCCAACACCATACCAACCACACCACTGAGGCGCTCTTTTTTTTTTTTTTTTTTTTTTTTTAAGATGGCTCTAAGAGGCAAAATATTATCCAGTTCAATTTACAGACGACGTGTTTCAAATCGCTTTTCCGAGCCTTTTTTTTTTAATCATACATAATAAACGACTTACGAAGCTTTCACTTAAATCTTGAAAAAGGAATAGTTACAAAACACCACAGATTTCTTTTCTATACAATAACTTGTAAAATCTTTGCATGTGATTCCCCTGACATACTATAGTTAAAAGCAAAGGCAGTCTTTAATCTTTGCAGTAATTAGTGGTGAAATGCTCGTATAACGGGGAGAGAGAGAGAGAGAGAGAGAGAGAGAGAGAGAGAGAGAGAGAATGTTCGGTAAGTACCTCTCGAAAGTAGGTGCAAAGTAACGATCGTGTTTCACAACTCAAAGTCTTCCCTTGATCGTCCGGGATGCACCAGGATGCAAAACACGTCTGGTACGCGAATCAGGAACTTATCAAACCCTTCTTGAAAACGTCTTGGGATTAGCCCCTTAGCCTCGCTTGCACGTCGGGAACTCTTAAGCATTGATGACAATCAAGGCTCCCCCCTACACGCAAAGAACTCTGAATTAAGCGATATTTGAATGTTTGAGATATGCTTCGGCTGATTTAAAGGACAATTTTAAAGATTTAATGAACAAGAAAGCAAAACTGGAAAGGAGTTGGTTGGTCTTAAATGTAAGTTAGAACGGGAATTCATTAAGGGAAGAACTTGTCTTCATAGTTGTGACTCAATAAGCAAATTGCAATATTCAGTGCATGAACAAGCAAACAAACATAATAAAACGTTCACTGACGCACATACACACTCGCTGTAATCACGACAAAGGGGAAAAATGATCGCTACAACTAAGGTTTAGGCCTACAGGTTAACAGCGAGATTTCTAGAGACCGAACAAATACCCCCAAAATACCTCCTAAATCCGAATATCAAGCCAGAGAAGACAATACTAAATTCTTTCATTTCATTCTCAAGTACATATCAGTGCAAAATGTGGATCTGCAATTCACGTTGGTTCAACACTCATTGACTTATAGAAATCCAAGTTCGTATTATGAGATAAACGACGCAATATTGCCTTTGGATCTTAACGATAGCAACTCCTGACTCTACAAACTATACTGCTTTCTTAAGGAGTGACTGAAGTCGATACTAACGCATTAAAACTATACAGAACTTTGTGATGTGGATCTGTCTACTACCCGAAGAGGTCAATGGTGCTTCAGAAATTAAGAACCCAACTGACTCGTAAGTCCCGAATTCTATAAGAATAACGATTTCACAATAATCTTGGATTGTGAAGACCAACAATTGTAATTCCCGTCCAAATTCGCACCTGCCTTCGTCTTCAAAACCTCATCTGATCAAATTTTTTGTAAAAATCATGAAATCATTCGGAATGCAATCGCAAAACACCCAAAAGATAACGATCGCATTATACCTGACCAACATAGTTTTATTCAGAAAAGATCTATAAAATGAAAACGTTAGTCAGATAGACCGGCAGCCCGGACCATTGAGATACAACGAACGAGATACCGACTGTAACCCCTACTGGTATTTAGGAGTAGACTTGTAAACTGTGAAACTGACCGTCTGCCGAAAATATATGGTGGCTTACTTAACAAGCACCACTAATTGCTCGTTAGATTTTGGGTCTAGATCCAATATATGAGATACCAGATGAAACTAATATATAATATATCTGCAGACTCTACTGATTATAGAATGACCAGTGACAGACATTTTGGAGGGTGGGTTCCCCCTGACAGATGCACTGAAAAGGGGGGGTTAATTGGATCTAGATCCAACTTAAGAGATACCGAGTAAAATTTACAATACAATAGCACTGCACATCCTAGAATACTGTGGTGGTAATGACAGACGTTTTAGTGGGTGGTTACCCCCTGACAGACGCCCCACAACGAGTGGGGAGGGGAGGCAGGATCTGCATCCAACATTGGAGATACCAAGTAAAATTTGTACTACAATTGCACTGCACATCCTAGAATGCTGTGACGGTAATGCCAGACATTTTAGTTGGTGGTTACCCCCTGACAGACACCCCACAGGGAGAGTGGGAGGGGGAGGGGGAGACAGGATTTGCATCTAACATGGAAGATACCAAGTAAAATCTGTACTACAATAGTTCTGCACATCCTAGAGTACTGTGGTGGTAATGCCAGACATTTTTAGTGGGTAGTTACCCCCTGAGAGACCCCCACAACGAGTGGGGGGAAAGAGGGAAGGGGAGGGGGAGACAGGATCTCCATCCAACATCGGAGACACCAAGTAAAATTTTTACTACAATAGCACTTGCACATCCTAGAAGTGCTGTGATGGTAATACCAGACATATTAGTGGGTGGTTACCCCCTGACAGACCCCCCAGAATGAGTGGGGAGGGGGAGGGGGAGGGGGAGACAGGAACTGCATCCAACACTGGAGATACCAAGTAAAATTTGTACTACAATAGCACTTCATATCCTAGAATGCTGTGATGGTAATGACAGACATTTTAGTGGGTGGTTTCCCCCTGACAGACACACCTTAACAGGTGGGCAGGGGGAAGGGCAAGCCCTGATAATGAATGTCTAGATTAGTATAGTGGGCTACTATTGACCCGTATTATAAATTATCGTGATATACTTAAAAAGTATTTTTATCTTTTCTATATCCTTTGTATTTATCTAACACAGTGTTTTCCCAACCTTTGACACTTTGAGGCACCCCTGAGAATTTTCCTCATCCTAAGGAACATCACACACACACACACACACACACACACACACACACACACACACATATATATATATATATATATATATATATATATATATATATATATATATATATATATATATATAAGCATTTGTATTAATTACCTTTAGTAAAACAGAGGGAAAAATCTCCCACGATATGTACGATAAAATTATAGTACTACGATTTCTCGCGCCATGTTTAACGAAAAACTATATACTTATAAAATAAATAAAATAAAACATGAATTCTTACGGAACACCTGGCGATCGTTCACGGAACCCTAAGGTTCCACGGAACCCCGGTTGACGATGGCTGATCTAACACAAAAATAATTTATTTGTTTCATATAAATAACAGTCATCTGTAGTCCCATAATAATTCAGTCATATTATTATCTTGTCAAGCAAGCAACTGACTTCAATTATAGTAGGGGAGCCCGTGGCTAGTTGGCATACTCAACATGACTTTAAAGTTTACCGATAGGATGACTCTAATACATATACTGTGTAATTGCCACGTGGTTCCTCAATTACCAGAAAAATTCTATAGAGATAGAACGTAGGAGCTCGAATTTATGAGACAATTTTTGATTTTTGATGGAAGTAAGTAAATATTTTAATCTTTCTGTTATTTGCTATAACATCTATACATTCATAAGATTAATTTTCAATGATAGCATAGTTTTCCTTATGGTTTTAAAGATTCTATAGCATTAAAATTATTAATTCAAGGCTTCTTGGTGTGGACTGGTAATCGTTTTTGTACAAATGGTAGATGGGTAAGTTGGCTCAAAATAAATGGGGCAAGTTGGCACACGTTATTTGATAACAAATAGTAAGCCTATTTATTTTATATAATTTACGTTTTGTTTCTGGATTTTTGGTTGAAGGATAATGAGATCAGTGTCTATCATTTCCTCCACATTGTTCTCACAAGTTACAGCCCCTGGATTTTAGTGTTTATAGACATCTGAAGAAATGTGTTAACAGGGCACGTGATTCGTGGATGACTCGTAATCCAGGATCAAGTAGCCCATCTGTGACATTCCTGGTAAAGTTTCCTCGGCTTACCTCTAGCGGTCACTTATCCTGATGTTTCAATTGGTTAGGATTGATGGAATTTCAACTCAAATACAGACTATTCAAGATTTTGATTTAAACGGGTGGTTATGTAACAGATTGAGAGATGTCCTAAAAGACACATGGGCTTCAGATCAGTCATCAGCGTGATACAGAGTTTAAGAACTGCTCTTGTTGATCCAGAAGAAAGCTCAGCTGAAGAGAGCCTGTGTTTGGTAAGCCAGGAGAAGTGTGGGTCCAGTGCAGGGCATGTAACATGTGGGAGCATGAAGACTATGACGAGGATTTATTTCACACCAGCCACAATTACAACTAGATGATGATCTGAAGTAATACTAATGCCTTATATTTTGTATTCTGGAAATTCAGAGGGTCTTTTTGCTATTTGATTTAAATGCAATGTAGTAATTTTCTTTTAATTATCACTGTGCAACTTACCCCATATGTGTGCCAACTTACCCCGTGGGGCAAGTGGCACGAAAAGTTATTTTTTTCTAAAGCTTATTGTTATCTTATGTTGAAACCAAAAAACAATTATTTTGCTCTTTGATAAAGACAAATGTTAATATTTTTCAATGGTGGTAAGAATTTTGCAAAAAGTTTGTTTTATATTCGCAATAACCAAAATTGTAAAAGTGTGTCCACTAGCCCCGGTCTCCCCTACTCGCTTTAGCTTTGTTTACGATATGAAAATTAATGTAGCGGTGGTTGGAAGACTGACACTATAAAGTAGCATATAAGTTCTTATCATTATTAGAGTTATTGCGTGTAAAAATGTCTATGTACATATCATTTCTTTGTTAAATAGAGTTACGCACCATTCCATTAAAGATAGTAATACATATGTAATATATACGCTATAGTCAGGGTACAAATCATAATAATTGCGCTACAGCCTAATCGGTTTGTTTTATCGAAGCAGGACTACCTTCTTTTGGTTTCAACTGACTTTCATACTAATGAAAATCATGGATACATTTTTGTATTAACAGTTTTATGAATGAATATTGTTGTTACTATAGTCGATTTTTTTCGGCTGGAGTAAAATTCCGCAGACATAATACACCTGGCTGAGGAAGGGCACAGAAGATCTCTGTTTTTTAACAATATCTCTACACACCAAGTTATTTCGAACATTTCCATTCTCTCAAGAAGATTATGAATAAATACAAGAGCAAAGTAGACCAAAAAAAAAAAAAATAATCACCTTGCATTAATGTAAAGAAAACAAGAGAAATGAAAAATTAGTGCGATTGTCAATTTTTTCTATTGTCAATGTTTAATAAGTCAGTGTTTAGCGAATTGTTAGGTCTAGTGAGTATGCATTTAGTGAATGTTTATGAGTAAGTGTTTGATGAATGTGTATGGTTTAGTGACTGTTTTATTTATGTGTCAGTAATTCAGTGAATGTTTACTGAGTCTTTAGGGTTTGGTTTAGTGAATGTTTTGTGAATGTTGTTGAACTGTTTATTGTGTAAGTATTCAGTGAATGTTTTGTCTTAAGGGTTTTAGTAAATGTTTTGTGAATATTAAGTGAACGTTTAGTGAATGTCTTGTGAATGGTAGTGTTTAGTGAATATTTAGTGTGTAAGTATTCAGTGAGTGTTTAGGGTTTTAGTGAAAGTTTTGCGAATTTTAAGTGAGCGTTTAGTGAATGTCTTGTGATGTTAGTGTTTAGCAAATGTTTAGTATGTAAGTTGTTTATTAAATTTTAATGAGTGGAGGTTCATTCACTGTTTAGTATTTAAGTAAGTATTTAGGGTTTGGTAAGCTCGTTTTCACTGTTTAGTATTTAATAAGTATTTAGGGTTTGGTAAGCTCGTTTAGTTTATGAGTGCTTGGGGTTTTTAGTGAATGTTTAGTGTTTAATTAATGTTTTAGGATTAAATGAGTGTTTAGTGAATGTTTACTGAGTGTTTGGGGTATAAATTTACTAAATAATGAATATTTGTAAATTTAGTATTTCAAGTGTTTTAGTGAGCATTTAGTGTATAGCGAGTGCCTAGTGAGTGTTGGGTATTCAGAGTGTTTTTTGTTGAAATTGATTGAAGTGTGGTGTGAGTGTATGTTAAGTGTGTGTGTGTGTGTGTGTGTGTGTGTATGTGTAGTGAATGTATGCAAGTGTGAGTGCTTACTGAGTAAGTGCATTGTGAGTGTGGTTAGTTAGTGATTGTACATTACTGTTTAGTTAGTGCTTCGCTACCTTATGCAAAAAAAGTCCTGTATTTACACAGGAACCATTTATGATTGACATTGCTTAAATCCAAGAGCAGATGCTTAGGCCTGACCACAAATGTTGGAGTGCTTAGGTGTGTTTTCGTTAGGTAATTTTTCTCTGTGAAATTTGTTCGAATAATAATAATAATAATAATAATAATAATAATAATAATAATAATAATAATAAAGATTAAAAAAGTAATAGTAATAAAATATAGTACTAAGAGCTGGACCGAGACCTTTCAATATGGCCTTCCGAAGTCACTCTCGGCAGGGAGATCGCTACTCCAGTGATTGACGCCCTATGCCTTGCAAACAGCTGACATATTTGCACATTCGATTGCCAAATTTTTATGACTGTTGGAGACGCATTATAAATCATATTAACAATGGTAAATGCATTGAACAGACGTGAGGATATAATATGATGATAGTGCCTGTCTACTGGATATAATGAACAAATAAAGAAAAAAATATTACTAGAGAGAAAATTAGCCGAATAATGGTCGTCAAAGCCAGCATCGATAGAATGTATTGAAACACATTACATAGGCTGGCTGCCTGTGGTGCGTGCCGCGCGGCGGGAAGTTAAGAGACAAACGCACTCGGCTGGCTTTAAACATCAAACTGTGTATAATTTTTATTAAAGTTTAGATTTTCTTCGCTGAATATATATGGTACCTGATACTTGGTGATAGTGTACAGATCAATTTGTGTGAGGCAGCCGAAAATAAGTGGACTATTAGATAACTGACATGATATTATAGGCCAACTTAATTTGGGAGTCAGGAGCTCCAAGTTGTATGATCGTCAACTTCGGGAGGGGGAATAAAATGGGGGAAAATGTTTTAATCTTTATAGTTAGCTTATCCTGAACAATTCATTCACATTTCCGTTTCCAGTAATTATTTGTGTTGTGATACATCATCTCTTTGTGAATATGCGGGTGTTAAAACGGCTCTTTATGATGGGACTTTGGTCTTAATATCAATCGAATTCCCATATCCGATAAAAATTTCATTTCATCCACACGAACCAACAGCAACTAAAGAACAATTCATTTATGGTAAGACACATTGGGCTACGAACCTCGACATGGCTGCAGTGTCCTAACTATAGGCAAGAAAGAAAATGACCAAAGACGCTATTAAAGCGAGAATACTCATCTTATATTTCTTTTTTTAGAGGAACTGAGAGTGGCACCATATGACTGGTTTAATTATTGGTTCCATATGACTGGTTTAATTATTCAAAAATGGCTCAGGCACACATACTTGTAGCTGTTGCCAATTGTGACCCCTCCCATTCAGATAAAATACTTTGTGTGAAGTAATAATTCCAATCCAAAGGATAGTGCCTAATCTTAATATATATATATATATATATATATATATACTATATATATATATATATATATATATAATATCATATAATATATAATATATACAAATATGTGTGTGTGTGTGAAACTATAGAAAGTAGGCCAAGCCTAGGAAGTCTCACACATAGTATTTATATAGATGTGATGGAAATTAATGAAGTGAAATATCCAATAACTTCAATAGGAATTTTAAAAAATAACTCCGGCAGTAATTCTTATCCTGAAACATCACAATGTTTCTAGAATTTTTTGCCTTTTTACATTTTATCAGGCTTACGATTTTCATGATACTTACCATATTTCTAATATTAATATTGCCTATGATAGATTTTGAAATATTTCAAGGTGTCCCACCTCTCCCTTCCAATCGTGGATATGTCTGTGAAAGGGTAACCACCCACTAAAATGTCTGGCATTACCATCACAGCATTCTAGGATATGAAGGTGCTATTGTGGTTCAAATTTTACTTTATATCTCCAATGTTTAATGCAGATCCTGTCTCCCCTCCCTCTCCCCTCCCTATCCGTTGTGGGTGTCTGCCAGAGGGTAACCACCCTCAAAATGTCTGTCATTACCACCACAGTACTCTAGGATGTGCAGTGCTATGTAGTACAAAATTATCTTGGTATCTCCAGTGTTGGATGCAGATACTAGCTCCCCCTCCCCCTCCCCCTCCCAAGTCGTTGTGGGGTGTCTGTCAGGGGGAAACCACCCACTAAAATATCCGTCATTACCACCGCAGTACTCTGAGATGTGCAGTGCTATTGTAGTACAAAATTTTATTTGGTACTATGATGTTGGATGGAGATCCTGTCTCCCCCTCCCCCTTCCCTCTTCCCCCCCACTCGTTCGCTTGTGGGGGTGTCTCTCAGGGTACTACCCCGCCACTAAAATGTCTGGCATTACCACCACAGTACTCTAGGATGTGCAGAACTATTGTAGTACAGATTTTACTTGGTATCTCCATGTTAGATGCAAATCCTGTCTCCCCCTCCCCCTCCCCACTCCCTGTGGGGTGTCTGTCAGGGGGTAACAACCAACTAAAATGTCTGGCATTACCGTCACAGCATTCTAAGATGTGCAGTGCAATTGTAGTACAAATTTTACTTGGTATCTCCAATGTTGGATGCAGATCCTGCCTCCCCCTCCCCACTCGTTGTGGGGCGTCTGTCAGGGGGTAACCACCCACTAAAACGTCTGTCATTACCACCACAGTATTCTAGGATGTGCAGTGCTATTGTATTGTAAATTTTTACTCTGGTATCTCTTAAGTTGGATCTAGATCCAATTAAACCCCCCTTTTCAGTGCGTCTGTCAGGGGGAACCCACCCTCCAAAATGTCTGTCACTGGTCATCTATAATCAGTAGAGTCTGCAGATATATTATATATTAGTTTCATCTGGTATCTCATATATTGGATCTAGACCCAAAATCTAACGAGCAATTAGTGGTGCTTGTTAAGTAAGCCACCCATATATTTTCGGCAGACGGTCAGTTTCACAGTTTACAAGTCTACTCCTAAATACCAGTAGGGGTTACAGTCGGTATCTCGTTTCGTTGTTAATCTCAACGGTCCGGGCTGCCGCTCTAAGATATTATCCATTTTTTTGAAGACTAAGAAAGATGAGCTACATATAAGAAGCCAAAAATCTGCAGGAAAAGTAAAAAATTTACCTTAATTTGTCACAGCTTAATATATAAAATTAATTATTTCATATTCAGAAAGTTATTCGGTCAAATGACTATAGGTGGACTCATTCGAGCGTGGCTATCTGCTTTCGCTTCGGGCGTCTCAAAATGATTCATTATTCAAACTAGCCCTGTTCATATTTGGCGTCCCACGGGGAATAGCTCTGGTTCTTTTAATCATCATGGTAAGTGGCATCTTCCCTCCGTCCGTTTATCCCTGTTTGTTTTTGGAGGTCCTTCTATCGGCCTTTATTTGGTCCATCAAGCGGAACCCATTTCCATTCGTCAATGACTGTTGATAAGATTCTTTCGGTGTCGTGAATAAGCAAAAGATTCTTCTTGACCAACTACATTTTAACATCCTTTTCATTCTTGGTAAGTTCACTGAAAAGTCGTGATGTCGGTGCTCTAAAACACTTCTTCGAATGTCGCTCCTGCATTTGGGGTCCGTCAGTCCGTATCCAGCCACGCTGCTAAGTGCCGTGGCACTGCATGTGGTACATGATTCGAGGCGGTCTCTTTAATATGCTGGTTTTATACTTGACTGCGATGATTAATCATCTATTTCATATTCGATTCTTAATCTCGTTCACCGTGAAGACCAGTAAGGATCAGGGTAGCCCCCCATCACGTGAGTTTTACTCATGATTAACTAGGATTCTTTATGGAAAATTCTCCAAAGCTTTTCCATATTGAAGTTTGTTTGCCATCATTATGGTGATTAAGGTAGTCTTAATCTCGTAGTTACACTGTTACCGACAAGCTTTCTTAACATATCCTTAAACAGGAATTTCCTTGTGAAAGTAATCTCCCGATCTCTTAAATCGAGGTGTTCATCAATCAACATTTGTGGGTCTCATTGTCTTCACTGCTACTATCCCGTCATTGATTCTTTTCAATTATTTGATGTAAAGCTTTTTTTAAGTTGCTTCTTTGTCTTCATTTCTTTTCTTGAAGTTTACTTTAATTTTTTTATGTCCATCTAACACTTTAAGCCTTCATTACTTCCTTTTTTTTCCGACACAATATCGTCAGCATTGCCAATAACCTGAACATAAGAATAGGTGCTCTTGCCACACCCTAAATGTTATCATAATGCAGCAAGAACCTCTAACCTGCACCGGTTTCTCCCTCTGGGAAAATCAACCATCCACATCAACTGTCATTCAAAAGGAAATTCGACAGTTCCTAGGATAATCATCTAATTCCCCTGACACAGGAAGCATCCGAAATCGATTTGACACATTATGTGAAAATCCAAAATAAGAGCTGACGTTAAGAGCCTGTAGTGACATACGTGAATATTTACCGAAGTCTCTCGCGTGAGGGGCTTCGGCGTGATAATGCTCAAACAGCTGGAATGAAAATAATCTGTAAGTATCCTTAAGCTGTGGCTTTCATTATATCTATCTATCTATCTATCTATCTATCTATATATATATATATATATATATATATAATATATATATATATATATATATATATATTATATATATATATATATGTGTGTATATTATATATATGTATATTTTGATATATAATAATTATACATATATAGTTCGTTGTCAGTTGAGTTAATCGCGCAATGAAATTTTTAAAGTTAAGCTTAAGATAAAATCGTTTTGGAATTTCGGAAACTTTTAAAAATAGTCTGGGATTAGTATAGCACTGAATTTCTTAAGTAACGTTCACAGTTATAAACAGATGGAGTAAACAAAGAATCAATATACGATCTGTTTACTGAACCAGAAACTGCCATGAGACCAGCTGTCTGTCTGTATCAATAACTGTTTGTTAAATTGACCCCGCATTAGTCCTCAGTAATGTTTCAGTGTATGAATCGTAACGAAGCTCATAAACATGGCTAAGTGCGCAAGGTCGAGCGAACCTTCAGTTGTCTTGATCGAATCCAGAAAATTAGTCGCTCTGGTAAAGCAAAGATAAATCTACATCTTTGTGAAGCTTTGAGTTGTCATTTTCAATCTCTCTCTCTCTCTCTCTCGCGCACATGTGAACAGAAAGTAGAAAAGTGCTCTAGATCAGAAAAGAGTAATAAAACAAGGGTTACTTAGAGAGAGAGAGAGAGAGAGAGAGAGAGAGAGAGAGAGAGAGAGAGAGATTCTCCCTGTATCGCCAGGCACCGAAATGAATTCAAGTCATTATGGGATCCAGGGCAGGGAGTCGAATTCCCATTCCGGAGCCATTCGGGTGATGCGGGAGAGCGCATTATGCAAACTAAACGGCCGTGCAATCTTTGCAAATCGTCTCTACCGACCTCCAGCCGAGCCTCAGGGAAAAATAAAATTCGTCGGACGAAATGATATTAACTGCTGGTAAAAATTCTTAACTATATACTTTCAAGTAGAAATAAAGGTCTTTATCGGACCAGTCTTTCTGCATACTCAAAAAAAAAAAAAGAAAAAAAAAACCTCCTCACAAATCCTAGAAAGTTATAATAAATGGCTGAAGATTTCCAGTAAACGCTGCAAGGGAATGTAGACGTTTACTTTTGCTCCTTTGGCAACGTTGAAAATGATGTTGATGGCGGCGTGGAAGCAATTTGAAATACAAAGACATCCCACAGCGCAGTAACTGGAAACTAAATGATGTCGAGTCTCCAACCGCGCTGTCAAGCAGATCTCTCAGTGTGGGCTGAAGTACAAGTCCATCTACAGTTAAAAGGAATAAATATTGCATAAGTTTCTCCATTAGTCTACTAAGTTTAATCTCGTTAATTTTTCTATATCCCTTCATCTATATGGTTTATATGCATTTGCCGCTGTAAGTGTTTATGAAAAGGGTATACACGCTGTTCCTATCAAAATATCTTAAAACTGAAAAATATTTGTAGTGTTATACTCTTGATATTTCCAGCCTTGGGTCTCCCCGTTATATATTCTACTTTATTCTGGCCGTGAAATCATAAAATATACAATATTCTAGAACAGGTTATCATGAGACCTTACTAAAGAAAAAACAAATCTTCGGCCAATTTTATCATGAGCTTAACTGTAAAAATTTCAAAGCACAAATTGTGCAACAGTCAACGGAATGATTATATACATACATATATATTATGTATATATTTATATATATCATAAATGTAAAATATATCTATATATACATATATATAAATCATATATACTTTATGTATGTATGTATAATGTATATATATACATATATTATATATATAATATCTTTATCTATATATATATATATATATAGAATATTATATATATAATATATATATGTAATATATATATATATATATATATATATATATATATATATAATATATATATAGAAGGGCAACTGGATAAACACCTATATGTTCTCATGAGAGCCAGAACTTGAAAAAAAAAATAAAGGAAGACGGCTGAGAACAATGTTCAGGTCCACTAATAAAATGCTGTTGATGATTGAAATTATGGCATATGGGCAATTTGAACGCCTTCTTCCCTTGGAAAAACCATTACTTTCTCCACAAAGTTTTGATGAGAGAGAGAGAGAGAGAGAGAGAGAGAGAGAGAGAGAGAGAGAGAGAGAGAGAGAGAGAGAGAGAGAGAGAGAGTTTGGATGAGCTTTCAAACACTACTACACAAAATATTGTTAAGAATATTCGTTATATTCTAAATACAATGTAGATTATCAGTGTTTTACTCACAGATGTATGTACAATCTTGTTAACAGGTAATTATTTTATTCTTAGGACAATAAAGAGCAACATTATGCGCTTCAGCAACAACCGCACAAATTTCCTTGTCTGTCACCCACTGACTGATCAAAAAAAAAAAAAAAAAAAAAAAAAAAACAATTTGGTATATTTGGAGTGGAGGGTGGATGATCAACATACTAATCTGCAGCCCTCTAGCCTCAGTAGTTTTTAAGATCTGAGGGAGGACAGAAAAAGTGTGGGCCATCTCAATAGTTTTCTGAAGGCTTGTCCACACTAGCAAACATTGTTTGCAAACAGTTTGCAAACAATGTTTCCTAGTGTGGACAGGCCTCAATTGGACAGAAATGAGAACATCTCTCCTGAATATGCTCAGTTACTCCTAAACAGAGACAGGAATCAATTCACTTGCTAAGAGACGAAACCGGGCCGGTTTCTACAGATACATTTCACCTTAATCCGCCTTTGGCCGCTTTTTCTCTGCTGGCAGATAGAGTCTGGGATTTCGGAGACGCTTCCTCGAAGACATCACTCAAAGAGGTTAATGTCTGTTTGATTATTTAATGGGTTACACGTTCGTCAACCGCGATACAACAATAAATACTGCCTTCTCTACTGAATCGAGAAAACAAACCTCGCCAGAGATCCAACACAAAAATAGACAAAAAAGAAAGGAAGATTAAAACATAGTCGGCTACTTGAAGAAAGAATGTCGCCGAAGACGAATGTCGCCTCCTTTGGCTACGAAAGCAAAAACCAAAGGCGACAGGATAAAAAAGGAGCCTTATAGGAGAAAGAATCATCTCGCCTCCCGTGTTTCAGCTGTTGCGGACTTAAGGGATAGTCTCAGACTCCTCGCACTAACTACCAAAACTGAGAGACGCGAGCTAATGGCCCTGTGTTCTTTTATTAATTGGCATCGCGAAATTGTCGTCTTACTGACTGCCGGGGTGTGGCACAATTAGCAGACTGGGTGGCGTGACTGGTTCGGTTAAGAGATTCAGTTAACATATTTTATTAATGCGTATAGATACTTAACGATATAAAAAAATAGCAATTCGTTACAAACTACTTTTTGAGATGATATATAGCCAAAACGTCAACAGCCCTATCATGTATGAGTATGGCCATAGTCTTTTTTCACCAATAAAAGGCGGTGAGAGAGAGAGAGAGAGAGAGAGAGAGAGAGAGAGAGAGAGAGAGAGAGAGAGAGAATATCCACTCACATTTACTTGTTATCTACTGAAATAAGGATAACCTTCCTCAGCAGAAAACTTCCGCCACAACATTACTAATTTCGAACAACCCTACCAATTCATTAACATCATGAGTGGCATGTTAATGTATGCGTCTAGCAGGTTAGGGAATCCAGGGGGCGGGGTACGCTCCTTGAAAAGGTTTTTCAATTGTGGTGTATTTTGACAATACAAACTAGAACTTCGGTTTACCGTACAGTCTCTCAAAGATATGTCTCACGATATAATGTGTTGCATTTGAGAGCAGTTTGCATTTCCCTTCAACATCACTGTTTATTCTTGATTTTCATGTGTTCCGCCTCTTTTTCCTTCTTTTGAAGAGTTTATCGTATTTGGCGATAACAGAGAACAGCTCGGTGACACTGACAATTTTGGTATTAGGCTTCAAGACTTATCAAAGATTGTTATTTCGCCTTTTCTAATAAATCAGTTACGTGAGTGTTTAATAAAAGTATATATTTACAAGTTACCGTAACCTCACAATAATAAATAATACAGACAGGATGTTAAACATAACACCTGAAATTAAAACGAAGCAATACTGAAAGAATTCAGCAACTTAACACACAAAAATAGGCAAACCAGAGTCGTCTACTTTCAACACACATCTCACGTCGAAGAAGTCAACACTTCATCGATAAAATGACTTCGCCCTCAACAATGGAAAGAGAGTATCAGTTGAGAAAGAGACCGCCATCGCCTAATCCTCTGTTCACATAACTCACGCCACAGATAAAGCGTAGCGTCGGGGAAATCAAATCCACAGAGAAATAGAGAAAAAGGTAAGGCCACCCATCTATGCAGAAGGTCACACTGCAGTGAAATCGCCTCCCGTCAAGGTCGTACGGGAACGACTGAGAACGCGTCTGTCTCTTCGTCGGGAAACGGAGGTCAAGAAGACAAATCGAGTGCATTACTGAATAACTAAATATAACACTAAATCCGAGTGTTACAAAAGCATACATGGAGGAAAGCATAGAAATCAGTATTTAATAGTGTGCATTGGTGCGGTTAATTTACGAGTTTCATCATTAACACTTGGTTATCTGTGGAATAAAATTAGATCAAACGGGTATTGTCAATCGCATAAATAAGTATATATAGTTCTTTCGTACTGAAATTATATCATTCAATGCTACGCCTGTACTATAGTAAATTCACATCAACCATGCATTTGACGTCTAGGCCAGTCCCTTACGACACTCCTGATTGGCTGTTGATAAGCCAGTCACATGGCTGGAAACTCTCAGTCTCTCTTGAGAGTTCCCACAGGCTGTGTGTACGTTCCACCTTTCCTGAGGGATACGTTTTTCAGGAGATGTGGAACATACATCCAGCCTCAGTGAACTCTCTCTCAAGACTAAGAGTTTCCAGCCCTGTGATTGGCTTATCAACAGCCAATCAGGACCGTCGTAAGGGACTGGCTTAGACACCATATGCACGGTTAATGTGAATCTGCTATAAACTTATTTTACCCAGATATTAACGTTGTTCGCATACGTGACAGAAAATGTGTATTTAAAGTACTAAAAGAACAATTGGAGCATTTTTTCTTTTATATGTCTATGTCTGTTTGAATTTCTTCCTGTATCCATTAATGCATGTTTATTGTATGTCTTGATTAGATCTTGGTCGTCGAAGGAGTCGAATATGAGTCTCGGGGTTATGAGGTACGTTTCCTATATTCTCCTTGCACAGATTTCCACTAAGAAGGATCTGTAAATTTTGGCCATTAACATCGTCGGCTGCCATTAATTAGTGAAAGGACTGCTGCACAAAAGTTCATCAACTGTACATTGAATTCCCTAAACACTCTGGTTTTCACATACATCATTGATTTATGAATATTACCATTCAGAAATTCCAAAGTGTAGCTTCGTCCTAGCCCACCGATAATCACTTTGATAGCCTATTGTCTTCCATTCTTTCCATATGGCCGAACCACCTAAAATCAATTTGTTGTATCTTCTTACCTATTCTGATATTTTTATCACTTCGTATCTCCATTTTCCTCAACCTTTCTTGCTTGCTTTGTATAGACAGTATCTTATGCTTTGTATAGACAGTATCTTACAAACACTCACTTTAATTACTTCAATTTATTTTACTTTCATTTGCATTAAATATCCACACTTTCTTCCGATAAAGGAGGGAAGGCTCAACATCCTTCCCATATATCCCATCTTCACATTTTAAAGACACTTGTCTTCTCTTCGAAATCTCTTTCATATACCCTGTTACATTCAATGATTCACCTCTATTCTCTCATCTTACCGCCATCCTTTACATTTCTTGAATAAGTGAACAAATCACTCGCTTCCATTCTTTTACAATTCATTGCTCCATGATATTGGTCTCCATTGACCCTTTTATCGTTACACATACTGCATCTTTAGGTATCTAACGCGCTCTCTGTGATTTCTCATTTCACTTTATAAAGATACTGAATAGGCCACTTGACACAGTCACTTTGCATATCTAAAAGAGTTCCATCATAAGCTTTCTGTCGTTTGTGTACCGTATGGAATATGCAGCTTTTTTTCCTTTGCAAACAAGCTAGCTTGCAGATATTACAAAAATACTCAGTACTCACATACTTCATGAGCACATGCACACACACATACACACACACACACACACACACACACACATATATATATATATATATATATATATATATATATATATATATATTATATATATATATGTGTGTGTGTGTGTGTGTGTGTGTGTATGCATATGCAGATTTGTAACAAATCTGCAAGCTAGCTTGTTTGCAAAGGAAAAAAACTGCATGTTCCATACAGTACACAAACGTGTGAGTGTTTTATAACGGTACTTTACACCTAGTTCGAAAGAAAACTATTTAAATATTTCCTCCCTGACTCGCAGAGGAGTAACTGAAACCTACCCACGTCGTCCCAAACTATAACAAAATAACGCACATGACCGTCATCCGAAGAGAGAGAGAGAGAGAGAGAGAGAGAGAGAGAGAGAGAGAGAGAGAGAGAGAAGCATTGTTGTAAAGGCAACGTATCAAAATCTTTTACAGCTTGCTGTTGTGACAGCTTTATGGCCGTCAGCGGATCCTGTTGCTGCTGCTGTTAGCTTTGCCACCCTCAGCGGTTGAGGAGTCTGGCTCTTATCACACACAATCAACTGCGGTTGATGTCACCCGTCCCTCCGGTTCGCCAGGATGGACGTGGTGGGTGACGTCTTCATCCCCTCTAAGTGGCGGAAGAGTAATAATGGATGAATGTGCCCACCGGGAAAAGTCAAGACGATCTCAGGATCATTTTACGGAAAATGCTTCACCAGCGTAGGCGTCACTCTTCAGCCTTTCTCGAATGATGAAAAAGTCCTTTACATTACGACTCCTTGCCAGTAAAAAATAGATAAATAATTAAAAATAACTGCAAGTACTAAACGTTACGAGAAACTTCTCCACTAGGCTCCTTAGGTAATTTTTTTTTTCTTTAGCATTATGTGGCTCTTGCTTCAATGTTATATTTCTTAATTTTCAAACAGTAACTCGTTCTATGTCTATCATCAAGTTTCCCATATGTGGCTCTCCCTTCAACTTTGTATTTCTTTAATTTTCAGACAGTAACCGGTTCTATGTCTATCATGAAGTCAAGTGGCTATCATTAACATGTCATGTTAATGCAATGAATTAGGTCCTATTTCGAAGCTGGCTGACATTTTTAGATATGAAACATGACAGGTAGTTTCAGAGTTCTTACGAAATAAGCCCCACGGAAGTTACCGGTCAAATAAAATATGATTTTGAACAGATCTTGAGAATTCACGAGCAGTATTACGAATAAGAATTTTTTTTTGTACAAGCGAAAGAGCATTGCCTATAAAATGAAAGTAAGGCGTTGTATCGATTACACCTTACATATACATATATACGTATAAACAAACAAACAAACAAACACACACACACACCACACACACACATATATATATATATATATATATATATATATATATATGTATATTGATAGATATAGATAGATAGATAGATAGATAGATAGATAGATAGATAGATATATCACTTGTCTGCCATTGTCCTTCCCCCCAAGAGTCTATTCACTTAACTCCTACCATCTATTTGGACATTGTCTTAAAATAGATTTTCCGGTAAGGAAAACACGGTATGAAAAAACATAATTATATAATATTAATAAAAGGTTAATGGTATCATTTCAAGGCAAAAAAATATCACCACGACTTCTGTTATTTTCACATCCTATCATCAGTCTGCCAGCGTCTCTAAGCTTTTCCAAATTGAAGAATAGATACATATCCCTCCTTCCCAATCTTCATACTCTCGCATAACACCCCTAAATAGAAATAACGTCCATTTACTTTCCCTTGTAGCTCGAATTATGTCCTGCGAAAAAAATAAGTAACAAATATAAAACCCGACGGATAATCTCAGATGCAAGCGATATCATGGTAATGACCCTCTGTAAGATCAATTGCACAGCAGAACTATTATTCTTTTAAAGAACCTGTCATTAGCTCGGCAAAAAACGAAAGTTTATGGTGTTTGCGTAGGCTTACGCGTCGCTGAAATACAATAACACTCAATGTCTAATTGTGCCATTTTATCAAAATCAAAACACAGGCGACAGCCCCGTTCCTTAGCCTAAATAAACATAACTCTTGCTACCAGATCGAGGAGAGAGAGAGAGAGAGAGAGAGAGAGAGAGAGAGAGAGAGAGAGAGAGAGAGAGAGAGGCGTTTAATCTGTATTAAGTTAACGGCCCATGTGTCGTATCGTAATACTAACGAGGAAAGATGATATTCAGGCTGCCAATCCCACAATGTGGGATTTTTGTCCATTAAAAATATCGTGTACATATATATATACTATATATATATAATATATATATATATATATATATATATATATATATATATATATATATATGATTGTTTAGAATTAAGATATTCCACATTTCCTCGAGAAATAAGACTATAAGACTCAAAGCATTAAAACTAAAAATATATATAAAATATTAATGACCCATAGAAATTTCTTAATGGGATTATGGGTCACATCTGTAGACAAAACTGCCTAAATTTCAGCAATAAGACAGTTTGACAACATAATTCAATCCAATGTAAATATAATTTTAAACACCCTGTGAACTGACGAATTCGTCGTTTCGTGGGAGAAATGGGTAAAGTGGAAACGTATATTTAATTACTTCACTGCTCGTAAGTTATGAGAACCGTTCAATAAAAAAATAATTTCATGCATGGCGACGTTTCTGAGGACATACGACTCCAGAAAATCAAAGAAGCTGAGGCAACTGTGCTCGAGCATTTCGTCCATACCTTCAAAAGGCGCCTTGTAGCATTTCAAGGGTCAAAATGATGAAAAAAGATCGTGGCTTTCCAGATAGAAAGGCATTGCAACAAAAAATGGCTGAGATATTCAGTCATCTATATAGGAACAGTTCAAAAGCCCAGAAGTATACAAAGGGGCATCCAGTGTTCAAGAAATAGATATTACCCAGAAAATAATATAGGCCCTAAGTTATTCCTTTTGAGTGACAGAGACCCGGAAGAAATATATACGACAGGAACAAAGCCATCCTTTCAGGAGGAGAGAGCAAAGGTTGGAAGACTCATGCGTGAAACGAAGAAATGACGAATGATCTCAATAAACAAGGTGTGATCCGACCTCCAGTTTACTCTAGACGCATGCAAGGTTTTTACCTTACGCACAATTGTAAACATTATATTCCTAACTTTTAACATAAATTAAAAAGTGCAAAAACCTACAGTCAAATAGGGCCTTGTTTACCAACGAAGATTAAAATAAATACGTATATCCTATAAGAAATCATTTTTATGTACTGTTTAACATGCACATAATTTATTTTTTACATTTTCATTCTAATAAATAAATCATAAATATCTTATCCTAAAATTCCTGTATCTTTTACTCGACGCGAAACACCCTTTTCAGAACTTTTATTGTGCTTCCACAGACCTTTCCTACTTCCCCAACAACAACAACAAGTGTCGTTTGAAGGCTTACTCCCCGATTCAGTGAAGCTAAAAAGGTCACCAGCTCGAAAATGAATCTTGGCTGGAAAGCGCAGCAGCTTATTTATACGCAACCTGAAATAATGAAGTGAAAGTGTTGGTCAATCTAAACAAGAGACAATTAATTGGTAATTACAGGACAACGATAAAAAACCATAAATGTCTGGATTCTTCTGAGAAAAAGTCACGGCAAAAATCCTGCTATCTTTAAAATGATAACGGCGATTACTGGACACGGACAAACTTTTGAGATCGATGAATATTTTAGAAAGGTCAACCATGACTGAGAATTTCAAAACAAAACTCAAAAACCAAAATTTCTTGATCGGCAAAACAAACCATCTATTCTGTTCATAATCTCAGAAATCCCCAGATGAAACAAATGTACAATACAACACCCCCTTGCACCTTAAATCTGTAAACCAAAAATACAGAGTGAAATCTCCCATAACTCAAAATTCAAGCCTCTGAACTCTAAGAAAGAATATCACTCGCATTACTCAGAATCATAAAAAAAACAAAGCAAAGAAAATCCTCAACTAGCGAACTAACAACCGAAAAGAAGAACGTGAAATATTCTTTCACCTTTTGAAGATGATAGATCGATTTTCTTCGTCTTAATTCAATTTAGTATTGAGTCCCTTAACACTGAATGCATGAACCCACTTGCTCGCAGTGGGGATAATATAATCAGCCTGAGAACATTCATCTTAATTACTGAAAAGTTAGACGATTTATCGCCCGCCTCTCGCTGCGGGAGGTTCCTTGGTACATGGCTGGAGAGTAGTTTCTTTTTTCCTTTTTTTTTCTCTCTCTTAAGTATGCACCAAGAAATGGAATAAGATAAATTAGGAGAGGAGAGATGCAAGTTTTTAATGTAACATTGATGATTAAACTGAAAGTTAAGAGGCAAATTTTGCAGACATCAATTTGAAAGATGCAGCACTAGAGGCATCACAAGTGCTTTTGATAAGAGGTGTTTGTAAGAGAATAATTTAAATGACTTCAATAATAATAATAATAATAATAATAATAATAATAATAATAATAATAATAATAATAATTGGGAAAAACTCTCTATAGCGCGAGAGTATATATAATGTTCTAAAGGGTCCACAATAATAAAAAGTTTTGCGAGTCCGTGTATAATTTTTTAAACTTTACAAAAAGCTTTCGAATGCTTCTCTGGGTTCATCTTCAGTCCAAAAATAATTTTTATAACTTTACAAAAAGCTTTCGAACCCTCCTCTGGGTTCATCTTCAGTCCAAAAATCATTTTATTATTTTTATTATTGTGGACCCTTTAGAATATTTTTTTATTATTGTGGCCCCTTTAGCAATAATAATAATAATAATAATAATAATAATAATAATAATAATAATAATAATAATAAATAATAATAATAAACGAATAAAAATTAAATTGTGCAGAACATTAATATCCTTCTATATACACCTTGTAAGATACTTTCTGTTTATGAGAGAGAGAGAGAGAGAGAGAGAGAGAGAGAGAGAGAGAGAGAGAGAGAGAGAATCTCAACAACCGGTACTCGGTCAGCACGAACCCGGGAGAATAATTATCTTTGTATTGTTATATGAATAAACACCAGTATCAAATAACAAATTATACTATATATATTATATATATATATATATATATATATATATATATATGTACTTTTATATATATATATATATATATGTACATTTTATATATATATATATATATATATATATATATATATTATATATATATACATATATATATATATATATATGTGTGTGTGTGTGTGTGTGTGTATAAATGTGTATGTGTGTGTGTATGTATATGTATATATATATGTGTGTGTTTTGGCTGACTGCCAATGTAGTCACGTGTCTAGATGCGTTTGTATGGAGGGCACAACGAGCACATAAATAAGAAAAGTCTATGAACGCACACGATACACGAGAAGTGTCTCCCCCGAACGAACAAACGTTCCCAGTCCCTACGGTCTTGAAAAACGATTGTTCATGAACAGCAATAAACGTCATACAGCCATCCCATAATTCAAGCGCCATCGTCTCTACACAACAATGGACATCATAAATCTTGACTGACGTTCTTGATGCTTCTATTTACGCTTGATTATTCCATGTAGGGCATCGAATGTTTGAAGCTACTTTCAAACTCATTGTCAGGGTTTGAAGGACTTCACACGTCGAGGCAAGTAGGCCTAAAAGAAAAGTCAGTCCTATAGGCGTGCCCTGATCTTTCGAATTGAGGTTGGGAGGACGTGTGCTTTCTACCTGGGTAAAGAAAGCTCTTTCTTTACCCTGCCTCTCTATAGCAGTGCTTGGGGCAAAAGGGTGGATTCCGAAGAGGGATCAGCGGTTGAAATAGTAATGGACGTTATTTATTTACTGACTTATTTATTGACTTACTTGTTCATACATTTATTTACTTATTTAAGTATTCATTTATCTTTTGCGGTGAAGTTGGTGTCACTGCATCAAAAAGCAATGGCACGAAAATAAATTATTCGATAAATACACAACAGATTCCCCCGAGCCACATATGTACAGTATTTGTAAAAGAATTGTCGTTAAGTGTCCTTTGCTTCTTTCAAAGGAGCAATGATTTTAAAACATTTCTTGTATTACCTGTTGAATTAATTTATCTTCATTTTTAATTTATGGTGAATCAATACATCAGCAAATGATTGGTGAGGAAGGAAATGTGAAAATATGAGATTAATAATTTTTTTTCGTAGGGGGTGGGGTTGCAATTTCTAACCAATAAACTCCGACCTTCGTCTCCTTCAGTAAAAGAAACGTGCCATGAAATCAATTCGTATTTTAAACTATTCTAGAGTCTTTGTATTGCCAGATTTTATGCCTGCAAGCGCACACTCACCTTTCGCCGTAAACTGCTAATCTTTCTTTATGCGGCTTCAGGTGATGTACGCAGTTGCCATTAATGGATAAGAAAACATTCGACGCTAAACCATGTTGATGTCTTTTGTGTGGACCCAAAAGAGAGAGAGAGAGAGAGAGAGAGAGAGAGAGAGAGAGAGAGAGAGAGAGAGAGAGTTGATTTGCTGTTGGCGTACAGAAATTAGCGGTATATTGACGCACATCATAAAAACGGCACACTTGAATTGCCAAAATTATGAAGACTGATGCAGAAGATATCTCAGTTAGAATTCATACAGAATCTTAATAATTAATGTTAAACGAGTGGTTAAACTGGTGGCTGTTGTGGACCGAACTGCGGAATGATCCCCCGAACTTGGGGAGTTCAAATTGGTTCAAATGCCTTTTCTCTGAGCAGGCTAACAACTTGTTATTGATCTCACTCGTTGATGTTTATCTTATTATTTTTTTTTTTTTTAATTTCTCTTTCATAGTTAATTCTTTACTTCTCAATTCCTTTTTCTATTCCGGGCTGTCTTCCGTACTGAGGCCCTTAGGGTTGTAACCCTCTGTTTTTCCAGCTAGGATTAAGCCTGGACTGTAATATATAGATGGGAAAGTTATAGTATGGGCTTTGAGAAGAAAAAATACAGTGTTATTGCATACATATATTCAAAGTTACTGGTCGCTCTCACTGCCTCTACTATAGACGGGATCTGTAATTTCGTCCTAAGGTAAGCCTTACCTCATTTCATTCCCCTCCACGCTCATGTTCAATTTTACCTGAAGTATTAAACCTTTCACCCTTTTCTCTTGTTTTAGGTAAATGATTTCACTTACTGTTTCCGTTATAATACCAGTGAATAAATATTAGGAAACGTTGGACGAGACCGATAGGTCTTACGCACTATTTGGGCAAATCAATTATAATGAACAGTTCCTCTCAAAACAGAGCTGACCGATTGATGACAGTTACGATCCCAAAGTCAGCAACATTTTCCCTCTTGTTATACATAAAACAGTACAAATGTCTGAAACTGAAAGCTAGTTTGACGAACTATGTGCGAAAGTTACGAAATCAAAGAAGAATTTCACAAACCAGTTTATCTCAAGTGAAAAGAGAACAGATTCATCACAAGATTAAATGAAAAATACAGGGACTTTTGTTTTGAACAAACAAAATCAAAGAAACTGATACTACATTACTATAAAAAACAACAAAGGCTGACCTGGGGATGAAGAATTTATGCCAGAACTACCTAATTCAATCCCTAGCAAAATCCTGTTGAGCCTAAAAGACGTCCGAGTTATTTACTATCAATTTAATGTCAAAAATTAAATCGACCAGTTGCCTTAGAGGCTTCAGGGTTATTATTATCGTAGAGAAGAAATTCCGACAAGATTTCAGTTCACTATAGCAATAATTGTAACATTCTTTCACACAAGTAAGAAACTGGATATTTTGAAGATCTATAGCCTCTGGCTATCACTTCAGAATGACATGCAGATCCTAATTTTCCAGCTCGGCAAAAGTGTGTGTAGAAGTAGTAAGCGGCTTTTTGACAAATAGACAAGAAAATTAGATGCCTAAGTTTACATACATGCAGGTTATTGCAATATAACATACGTTGTACAGCCTTGGGTATGAGTTTTTCAAATTGCTTGCAAACGCTGTAGAGATTTTGTTTACTCAGTAGTAAACATGTAAGCAAAATCGATGAGACTGTGGATTCTGGATGATGGTGAAAGTTGACCACGAAACCTGAGGAAGTTTTGTTTTGCATCTGCCTCACTAAATACACAAAGGAAGGGGATCTTGTCTAAACCTCTATACGCTTCGAGCACATACAGTAAAAACTGAACCAAAAAATCTCGTATCCCAATGGCACAGAATGACCAGTAGATCGGCTGGGAGGGGCATCTATATAAGAAGAATAATGGAACAAGAGGCAGATTTACACAAGAAATGTATGTTATGGTTTTCTTGACTATATATCATCAATAAAAAGCCCAAGCTCCACACAAAAATTAACCTCCATAAACGATAAATAAATACATTTAAATTGCAACAGTGCCGGAGAAGACTGTGACACACCAATAATAATTGCATCGTTTCAAAAGTGGTCCCCTGTCTAGTTTAAAGAAGATGGAACTGGCCACCTTCTGGCGGTCCTTCTGTCTGACGAAGCGTTCGAAAAGGAGCTTGAGAGGTGTGTCGGGGACGACTTTCAAGAGGCTGCCAATGCCAGACCGAAAAAACGAAGGACCTGAATTGGTGTCCAAATATGGTCAGAATCCTCTTGGCTTATTGAAGGCGCAGACCACCCCGTGCATCGGTCGTTTAGTAGACAGTCGAACTGGTTCGTTTGAAAAGCATCCAACAGATGTGTATGCAATCCATACACTATGATACCACCAGTGAAATAGATCAACTGGTAAATGCAATCGTGTTAAAAAGCTACCTTCGTGTCCAAGCAAATTCTGAAACAAATATGTAATATAATCTGAGGAAGTGAATATACCCATGCAAAATTACCAGTACTACTACTACTACTACTACTACTACCGCTGGTTTATAAAGCAAATCATGTGTTATGTAATTATTGCATTATTGTACAGGCAGACTGAGCGACATGGACGTTTAGCCTCGTCATCATCCACCCCAGGGATCAGTACACAACGTCCCTAGGGTCTGTCTCCACCCTCTATTGTATTACCGCCATTTTGACGAAGGTGGTACGCTAATCATACAAATCAAGGCTCTTTCTTTGGGGCTTGATACAAATAACAATAATAAAACATCTTCACAGGAAAAACTATTACACTTCTTTTAACGGACGTAAACGTAGTGAGTTAATGCGTAATATATCCAATCAACCCTATTAAAGCACAAATTCGCCCAAACCGGTAATGCAAAGATGCAGGTGGCATTTTTTTTACGTCGCTAGTCCATCAGCCAGGAGAAGGCCATCGGGAGAGCCATGGAGATGCCTGTTAGAGCAGGTTCATTAGAAACCTCTCAAGCGATGGTTTCCTTTTTTTTTTCCCACTCGCCAGACATGAGTCACTTTGGCCAGCTCTATTTTAATAGTCTATGAAGAGAGCTTGAATGCCCAAGAGCAAGTGCCGTTCACTTCACTTACTGCGCAAGATCATTATGTAACAGAGGTCGGCCATGATTATGCATCCAGGTGATGACGTAATCTTACGCCAATATAGACACCTTAAATTTATCAAAAGCCTTTTACACCTTGTTTTGGATATAAATATAGCAATTATGATTCTGAAACTCTCTCTCTCTCTCTCTCTCTCTCTCTCTCTCTCTCTCTCTCTCTCTCTCTCTCTCTCTCTCTCAGCAATTTTCTGGGTGATGGTAGTTTGAAAACCGGAAAATCTGTACGAATTAAAATTCAGCACTTGGTACAGAATGGTGCTAATAGATATAACAAACTTATTCGTGTCAACAAAAAATAAAAATACTAAGCTTAAACACTGGCTTGGTTTACAGTTTGCAAAGGAGAGAGAGAGAGAGAGAGTGAGAGAGAGAGAGAGAAAGAGTTAACTGATTTTACCTACTCGGAATGACCCTTAACAGCTATGTTCCTACCTTAGGCACCTTCCAGTAAAACGATACTTTCCTGGAAATACACTAAAAAGTCTATACCAGATCGACAGAAAAGAAGAAAGAATTTCCTCTACAAGTAACAATCAGAGCGAATCACTTCACTGTCGGCTTCAGAAGTCTGGTCTTGACAGCAAAGGAAAGGTACTTTTATACAGCTCCATAACAATCGACAAGGGAAATACGACCATAAAATTCTCTACCAACACCCGTTTCTCATCCAGCCAGTCGTACAAATCCCTTCATGACTGACTCGGCTGGTACCCCCTGGTCCCGGTACCCCCATACCACCTGGGAGCCTTCAACGTGTTATTTAGATAACAGTAAGGGCCAATCATCCTATCCCGGCGCGTTGATCAAGCCGCTCATTTGCATTAATGAAATGCATAGAGACCATAATGTTCCCTCGACATTTTCACAGACTCCCGGACGCCGTTGAAGTCCGCGTGCACAATTCTCGGAAAAGGTATGAATACATTTGGGGTTTATGGTGATGCAAATGACGATTCTTAAGAGTTTCACTTCCAAAAGACCACTGAAATATTGCAATACAGGTTTTATTAATATAATCCTCGCTTACATTTGCATTAACGCTGCCGAAAGATAATGAAACTCGTACTAACTCCATAGAAAGGGTTATACTAATTAGCAGCTAACCATCAGATTCCACGGACTTCCTCGAAACTAGGCAATAAAAATACGCCTCCTTTGGGCAGGAGGTACCTGAACATTTTTTGTTAGTAGAAGACAGACCTGAGAAAGTACCTAAGGAGAACAGGCAACTGACAGCCTAGGAAATAACAAGCACAGTTCTCATATGAAGAGGTTATTCTGTAAGAATCTCTGAACACAGTAAGACTGATGTGTGTCCCAGGTCAGAGCTATCTATGAGAAAGAAAACAGCCACTGAGCCTGCTTGTTAACTGCTAACCTTGTAACTTGTCATGAAGTTTAACCAGTGTTTATAAGGAAGATGGCAAATTTCTGTTTGGGTAACCGTTTTCTAGTCATGGGTGACAAAAAGTCATGAGGCTTGGGCTTTTGGGTTTCTCTATGAAAAAATTATAACATAAGTCATTATTTTATAAAATTATATTATGTCAATACATATTTATGCAGACGGCAGCGGTAAGGTTGGCTACAAATTACTGTAAAAGGGGCGTATATGCTATGAAAAACTGAGCTCCTCTAGAAATAAAACCGCAGTAATACTGACTGAAAGCAGTTTTATAAACACACACACACACACACACACACACACACACACATATATATATATATATATATATATATATAAAAATGATTATTATATATCTATATATATACGTGTGTGTGTTTGTTTGTGTGTGTGTATCAACCACAGAAAAATGAAACGGATTTGTAAATCGTGACCAGCGTCGGCTTCCTATAGCTAAGCCACCGTCAGACCTCTCAAGACCGTTTAGCAATAAAGCCGACACTGTTTAGGATTACAACCCTGTTACATTTTCTTGTGGTTGTCAGATAAAATAAATCATGTGTTAGGAAAATTATAATTATATATATTGTATATATATATATATATATATATATATATATATATGTTGTGTGTGTGTGTGTGTGTGTGTGTGTATGTATATATATATATATATATATATATATATATATATATATATATATATATCTGTTGTACTAAAGCAGCAGGGTTGATAAGCTACAGATGTTTTCTTTGATTATTAAGATTATGTTAAAACCAATAAATCATGATTACATGCAGTGCAAATCATCCCAACGTACTAGTGGAAGGCAGGAACACATCGGTATTCAAACAATACAGTAGTTGAGTATCTCACTCAGGCATGGCAGCCGCTTTATGAGTTTATAAAGCACAAATTGAAAACCCTTAACGGCTAAGGAGGTGTACACACTAATTTATTTTATTGTTTTTTTTCTTATAATGTTGTACCAGTTGAAAATAAATATCCCATTGAATAGAACACATATGACACGAAAAGAACATGAGCTGAACCTTTAATTATATACCATATTTATTTATCGATATTTCCTTATCTTAGATTCAAAGAAAAATCAATTGGTAACTTGAAATGATGAGGACATTGTGAAGTTGTAATCATAATGTCTCTACAAATTACATACCGAGTAATGATTAATATTGTCTTTGGATGAAATATTACTGGATTGTAGCATCTTCCTTTTAATCGTGCAAGACCAGACTTCTTATTTTTTGAATTATTTTAAATGACCCTTCTAAGTTTTCTTTTCAATCCTTTCGTATCAGCTTTAAAAGAAAATTTTTATAATTCAACATTTTGCAAAAGGTGGAATTCTGGCATTGTATAAAAAGAGAGCTTCGGTTAACAAAAATAACAGAACGATGTTGAGAAGGAGAGGTAATACTGACTACCCAAGGGACTCTTCGAAAAGCCTTGCTTACAAATTCTCCTCTAACTCGAATCAAAAGATCAAGAATTATTCCACATTACAAACGAAGACTAAAAAGGAACTCCTAACTGATCTGTCAAATATGCACACATCTACCAAACATAAGCAGTAAAAGACACGAAAAGAAAAATGAAAAACATTACTAAAAGAGCCTCTAGCATCCGGAACCCTTGCGACCGCTCCCCCCCCCCCCCCCCCCCCCCCCCCCCCCCCCCCCCCCCCCCCCCCACCCCCCCCCCCCCCCCCCCCCACCCCCCCCCCCAACCCCCCCCCCCCCCCCCCCCCCCCCCACCCCCCCCCCCCCCCCCCCCCCCCCCCCCCCCCCCCCCCACCCCCCCCCCCCCCCCCCCCCCCCCCCCCCCCCTCCCCCCCCCCCCCCCCCCCCCCCCCCCCCCCCCCCCCCCCCATCCCCCAACCAACAAACCCCCGGCCCCTCTTTAGTACGACCGTCATCACTGACAGAGAGACCTTTAAAGAAATTGACAGCTATGGACCCTTACATGGGAATGGATGGAAAGGAAAGGGAGAGAAGGGCGAGGAAAAGGGCATTAGGGCTCAGATAAACTCCTGTCTATTGAGAGAAAAACATTTATATGAAAGAAAAAAAATGGGCGCCTAAAAGCCTTCGACTCTCGCCGTCTGCCGTACGGAGAAGGTATAGTACGTGTTCAGAAAGAGAATAAGTACATCGAGCAACTCTGTGTTAACCTAAGAACAACGTGTTGCTTTAACTGATGCTAATACTTGAAGTGCGACAATATCCCGTCTCTCTCTTTCTCTCTCTCTCTCTTTCTCATCCTTGACTCAGGGATCATCTCTGTTATATCCCAATTGTACTTGGTGGAATAATCAGAAATAATACCGATGTTCTTAAATCTTCTTTGTTTGTCTTCAACCGAAGCTACAGTAATCCTCTTAATCCAATAGCTATATACAGACTGGCGAGATAAGTATTTACGTAGCCAGAGGTAAATGTTAACTGCTCTTTGGTAAATGATCACCAACCCAATATAACAACATATTTATAAAACTGCTGTACTTTAAACAAGCCCTTTGTTACATTACTAATAACAGCCAGTTATACTCTCTTGTTCTATCATAAATAAATATAAATATAAGGTATATCATATTTCCGGGGGGGATTTTTTTTTTTTTTTTTTTTTTTTTTTTTTTTTTTTACAAATACTCTTGTATCAGATAACATAGGTATGTATTTACATTTTATCTAAAATCTGAATAGTGCTCTATTTAAAAAAAAAAACTTTTTCCTCTATATAAAAACTTACTAAAGAATATTACAAATTAATATTCAAAAGCAATGTCTGGTACTCAAACAGGCATAACATAAGATACTTCACAAAGACATGTTATGACATTATTACATAATTTTGGACTGCACCAGACATCAGGCAAAACCAATTCTGAATAGCTAATGCAGGTATGATCTAAGCAGTAAAAGTGTTACTACTCCTTTCCCTGCTTTTCAGTCTTGTTAATTAACATGATCTCTCCATCTTTGTATTTCACAAGATTATCCTCGTTACTTGCAAACTTAAATTTATTTTCCTGCATTATCACTTCAAGATCTTCATTCCATTTGCATTCTTTTGTTAGAACATCTGCAATCATGTCTTTCTGTCCATCCAGCCAACTGAAAGACTCAATACAGCCTCAGTCAACATGTCCTTCATCTCCTGTATGCTGTTCCTGAGAAGCCTTTCCTCAACCTGCTTGGTACTCCCAGCAGATTCTAGCATGGGTATTGAATCTGTGAACAATTTGATTGGAATTTTCTTTCCATACTGACCGGCAATAATAACTGTTCAATCTGACTCGCAAAAAATTGACTGTTATCAATAATCTTAGTCATACTTCTGGTTTCAGCCGCCTTTGCAGAATGACTACCTTCTGGATAGTCTTTGACTTCCAGTAAATAGGGACCACACGTCCATTTCTCTTACTTCCTAGTAAAATCAGATTCCCACTTATGCTTCTCTCATGTGTATTAAAGGAAGCATCTGTAAATCCATATATCTTCAAATATTCTTTTTTATCAACTCTTGTAAATTCTACTTTATTTGGTCTCTCATTTATCTTATCAATCACAAAATTTATCTTTTTAAGATCTTTCAATGTAGCACTACTATTTTTCTTGGACATCTGCAATGCTGTGATAGAAAGTTCAGGTCTTGTATTGGCTGCTAACCAGCTAAACTTTCCTACATACTTGCGAAATACTTTCAGTTCCTGACTAGTCAAAAGTTCACTAGCTTTTCCTTTCCTGATATCTTCCACTTTCTCAAGACTCCTCGCATAATCATCCATTGAGATTGTTATTCCAGTTTCTGTTTTGATGATATCTATCCCTGTGAACCGAAAATTTATTCTTTTTCTATCTTTGAAACTTGTAATTTTTCTTTACACAAGTCTGTTACTTTCTTTACAAATCCTTTTGTACCAGCTATCGAAAAATCATCTACATGAGTAAGTATCATACCAATCAGATTTCCTTCACTCTGCCGATAGTAGTATGCCTCATCTCCACTCACTTCCTTGAAAATCTGCTGAAATTTCAGCCAAAATGTTCTACTGGCATCATCCAATCCATATAATGGTTTTCTGAGTTTCCAAATAATGTTTTTCTTTTTTTAAATCCTTTTGAGGTTCTACAATACATTCCTGTTAAGTGTGTTTGACTGTAAAAAACAAATGCTGCTTTGATGTCAATAGACTGAAGCTCAAAATTCTCATTTGCAGCCCAAAGGACAAGAAGACTTTCATGCTTTCACGCATAGCTGTTGGTGAATCAGCTTGGGGTTTTTCTTTTTCATGAAATCCCTTGGCGACAATTCTCCCTTTGTAATCAGTTTTTTGTCCGTCATGCTTCTCCTTTTTCGTGATTACCCATCTGCTGCCTATCTTTTCTTGCCCTACATCCTCCACTTCTTCAAAAGTGTCAAAATGTAACAAATTTTCATATTCTTTCTTCTTTGCTTCTAACACTTCTGGCATCTTGTGATATTAACAGGCAATTCCACTACATAACTTGTTATTTCCTCATAAAAACACTCTGTTTTTTTTGAAGTCAACCAGAATGCTCCAATGAAATCCTTCTCAGTCTCCTCTTTATTATCTTGAGATCTTGTCTTCATTCTTAGATTCTGGGCTGGAGGATCCACTGATATTTCTTTCTTCCATTTTTGGCTGCCTTTTTGGGTAGAATCCACTGCTTTTGCTTCGTTGTTTACTTCTCTTGAAATTTCCGAAGGAATATTTCTTTGAGAGCAAAGTTGTACTTTGCAACTGGCTACTTTCTTTAAATCGCCATTCGCCCAAATGTAAAAAACATCTCTTCCTCTGTGTGTGAAAACCTTTACTGGACCACACCAGGCTTTTTTCATTTTATCTTGGTAAAAATACCATATCCCCCTCTTTGTAATGATGTTATTAAATTTATTGTTTTGCTGTTGTGAAGCCCTTTTCAGCTTTGAAGAATATTCAGCTTCCCTGAATTGCTTGGTGATCATGTGATGTCTCTCGATCATTAACTTCACATGTCTCACTGTCAAAAATCGACTCAGTGGCGACATTTCCTGTAGAAATTCCAGGTATTGTTACAGCCTTTCCTGTCACCAACTGCATAGGGTTTATATCCTAAAATACTGGTGTTTGTATTATGAGTCCCCAGCAGCCATCTCTACAGCCTTCTTTAAATCAATTTTCTTCTTATCTGCCTCTCGAATTTTCTTCACCGTCATATCTGCAGAACTAATGGTTACGTTCGTTTATTCCATTGCTCCAGGGTGAGTAATTTGGACCAAATTTTACTTCAAAACCTAGTTTTTGAAGCAAACTCTTTAACTGGCGTGGTTCTTGAACTCTGGTCCGTTTATCTGCCCAGTATCCTTGAGAAGGGAACCCAAACCTCCAGTTCCATGCTGTGTTGAGAGATTCAACCACTGACTCGGCGGTTTTATCCTTCAAAACAGCTCCTTGAATAAATCTGGTGAAGGAACAGATCATCCATAATACATAAGTCTCTCCATATTGTTTTAAGTCCATGGTTACAATCTGATTAAAATCAGAAACTATTGGTAATGCAACTTTAGGTGTGCCCTGGGGATCTCTTGCATTTTTTACATATATTGCAGTTTTCACACACTTCTTTTTATTGTTTCTCGCATTTTCTCATTAAGTTTACCTGCATTCCTATATGCATGAAGTAGTTGATTTTCATTCTTGTGGTTGGTTACTTCATGAATCTTCTTCACCTTCTCATAACTCTCTACATCTACTTCCTTCTTCAAGTAAAATACAGTCGCGTCTGTAGTCCAAAATGCTCTATCCTCATACAGCTGAAGACCATATGACCTCCTGCAGTATCATACATTCGAACTCACGGGTTGTGTCGACGTTGATTGTCACTTTATCTCTATGCATACTTAGATCCATTTTCCATTTCTTCATAGTATTTCTACACACAACAATGGCACATTTTCGGCATCCAGCACAAAAGCTTCAAGCAAAAATCCTTCTGAAAGTATCAGATTTTTCAGATTCCTTTATTGTTTATTGGTATTTCTATAATTTCCTTACTTGCATATATTCTACTTGGACCAAATCTGAATTTTTGGAAACAACTCCTTTTATGCAAATTTTTCTTTCTTAATACCATTCTTCTTCAGATATATTTCTAGCCAACTTTTTCCAACTAAGCTACTTGGACAACCAGTATCCAAAATCAGAGCTCCTACTTCGGTAACTTCTTTTTTAGCAAACATTACATCGCTGATATCTACATCAATGATCTCTGATACTTCTTCCATACTTACAAAATTCACATTCTTTCCTTTCTTCGACATTTCTTCAATCTTTTCCAAGATTTTTGCTACATTTTCTTCGACCATAATTACTCTTTCAGTCAAATTTTGCTGCTGTTTCCGATCATTTGAAACAGGCTTACTATTAGAAGATGATCTTCCATTTGAAAATGGCCTACCATTGGAGTATGGTCTAAAACTGGACGACTGCCCTCGAAGATGATCCTGGTCTTGATGGTGTCCGCGAGGGAGCTCTCCTATATGTTCCAGACTGACCTCCAAAATCCTGGATTAGAATCTGATCTACGAAATCTATGGAAAATCAGTCTTTGCTTAAAATTTTGCCATCTTTGCCATCTACTTCTATTTTCGCCATAGTGAACCGAAGACAAATTCTCAGATGATCCTGAAAATTTGTTCTAATATTTCTATTATTTTCGATTTTTAACTTTCTGTATTCGATCTTCAGAAGATTAAAAACTTCATTGTCTTCTCGCGGTCTCCTATCAGTTCCATCATGTTGTCTCCATAGCATCCATCAGTCTTCTCTTCTCTCTGCATTAATATTCCCCGATCATATGCTTTTTCTACCATCATAACACCTAACAAGTAATACAAATGTACAGTAACTTCCTCTCTCATACAATCACAGATCTAGACTTCAAACTTGTCCCAGTAAGTTTCATTAGTGTCCTCTTCCTTTACGGAAAATTCCAAGATTGACCTGAGAACATCAATACACTTCTCTGCTGTAGTTTTTGCATACTTTTGCTTAAGAATCTCCAAAACTGCTGCTACATTTTTGTTTAGAGCCTCAGATGTTTTATCCAATAGCACAGAAACAACATAATCTTTGACATTATTATTTTTCTTCAGGCTCTCTACTAAATCAGTATACTTGGTAAAATTATCATCCTTGTTCGAGGTATTCCACGCTTCTACTTCTTGAAAAAACTTTTCAAAGTTTGACCACCCAGATTGGAGGAGGTTTCGCTTTAGTAATCTGTGTTGATCTTTTCGCTTCCAATTCTTTGGCAATTTCTTCACCAATAGTTTTTCCCATTGTAATGATTGCTGTTAAATCATAAGCACCTTCCTTTACCACACTTGTCGAAATATTTTTATGCATAATTTTGATATGCTGTTCCTTTTCCATCCTGTTCATGAAATTCTTTTTACATATATCACATTTAATAGCCGTTTTTCTTGTGTCCATACGTGCCACATTTACAGAAAACATTCCATGTGCAGATAAAGTATCTTCTATCATATCTACTTCATCCTGGGTCCATTTCCTATTTGGGTCACAATCCTTTTCATTCTTTATGTGGCCAAGCAAAGGTCCTCCACAATTTTTACAAGATGAAAGATAAAAACTACCATCGGTTTTCTGAATATGACCAAATTTTTCAGTTCACAAATCTCTTTGTTCAAGTCCATGCTTTCTCTGTACATAACATCCATTTTAATTACATTTTTCTTAAACACCAGAGGGATTTTCAGGGCAACCTTCAGCTTAAATTTTCGAAATGTTTAATTTTGAAAATTTTAACTTAATTTATCTTTATAAAATTACAAGAAAAAAAAATACACGCATACTAGAGTCTCATAAATATTCTTGGGTGTAAAACTTTCTCTATCAGAATTTTCTTTGAAGCGTCAACCTATGTCAACCAGCGTCAACTTTTCAATAGAAGAAGTAATACTGGTAATATAAGTAATACCTCTTGTTGTCTCTCCTACATGAAGGGAACCTTTACACTCCGCATATCATCTTAGGGGGAGCTTTTTGGCGGGAAAAGTTCAAGTTCTTTGTTCTTCTAAACATAGCTGATGGTTGACCCCTCCACCAAACCCCTAGGTAAGGGTGTACTCCATGTTTTCTGGCATTTTAGACTTTACAAAATTTTTCACAAAACTTTCGGAACTTGTTTATCACAAGAAAACACTTGTTAATCTCGATGTCTTCTCTGACTTGTATACCAGGTCCGAGATTCGATGACGTCTCTGCTACCATCTGTTATATCCCAATTGTACTTGGTGGAATAATCAGAAATAATACCGATGTTCTTAAATCTTCTTTATTTGTCTTCAACCGAAGCTACAGTAATCCTCTTAATCCAATAGCTATATACAGACTGGCGAGATAAGTATTTATTTACGTAGCCAGAGGTAAATGTTAACTGCTCTTTGGTAAATGATCACCAACCCAATATAACAACATATTTATAAAACTGCTGTACTTTAAACAAGCCCTTTGTTACATTACTAATAACAGCCAGTTATACTCTCTTGTTCTATCATAAATAAATATAAATATAAGGTATATCAATCTCTCTCTCTCTCTCTCTCTCTCTCTCTCTCTCTCTCTCTCTCTCTCTCTCTTCCTTGACTCAAGGATCATCACCATTATCATCATCACTATCCGTCAACTCCGCTTCGCATTGGATATTAAGGTCATTTATAGCTTAATGCATTCATGCATGTACACACACACACACACACACACACACACACACACACACACATATATATATATATATATATATATATATATATATATATATATATATATAACCATACTCTGCTAAAACTATTTTTTCCTCTCATTAAGAAATTAAGTTTTATCATACAACCGAAATCATTTTTAATCTTGAAAGTGGAGAGCAAAAGTCTATTACGATTAACAGCAATACCTCCAAAAATTTTCCATGTAATTCAAACTCTTTTGACCGTTCTCACCGTTAGAGAACCCGAGATAGCAAATAATTATGTAAATATTACTACCTCTAAACCGATATAAATCACGAACGATGTCTTTTGTTCAGGTATTCATAAGTCTCCTTTAAAAATATATATCTGAAATACTAAGCGATGTTTAATTTATAACGTTTTCTATTGAAATATTCTTTAAGGAAAATTATAATTAATGTTTAAGAACCAATGGCAAATATTAGAGAGTATCTTTCTTTAAAAATATATTTTGAAATACTTATGGGGATATATTTAATTTATAAGGTATTCTATTGAAATATTCTTCAAGGAAAATGATAGTAAAAGTAATGTTCCAGAACCAACGACAAACTTAGAGTAGACAGACAGACGAACAGACAGAAGATTGCCAAATAAGAGAAGGCATAAAATCTATTCAAATTAAACAAACTTAAAAAAAAGAAAAAAAGAAAACTTGCATCTCCAAAAAGGAAGAAGTTGAACATTAGGGTCATCATGTATATGATTTCTACGAGATTTTCAACCTTATACCTAGCAAAAACAAAAACTGAACAGGTGCTACATCACCTCATTAGAGACGAACAAAGCTACCGAAGAAAATCTTAATTACTTGCATAGTTAAAGTTGGACACTAATTGCGATTAGTAGCCATTCCTTTACAAAATATTTCCCAGACTATTCATTTGTTTTTTTCGTTCAATAAGATGATGGAGACACTCCAAACGAATCAAATAATAATAATAATAATAATAATAATAATAATAATAATAATAATAATAATAATAATAATAATAATAATAATAATAATAATAGAAACTAACAACAACCAAATTGGATCTATAAAAATATTTTATAAAAACTATATAACCACAAATATTTAGAAGATGAAAAGGCTATCGGAAAATAATTAATAAAAATGTCTGCCCAACTGCAGAAGGGGATAAAATTAGCTTCATAATTTATTATAAAAACATGAAAACCAGCCAGCTGCTTACTACTACTATACTACTACTACTACTACTACTACTACTACTACTATACTAATAATAATAATAATAATAATAATAATAATAATAATAATAATAATAATAATAATGGCAGACTCTTTTTTGCAACTTTCTTGAGGTCGGTTGAGTTGTTTTGTGGAGAATATCGCTCTATCTATATTGGTAAGTTTTGTCTGAATTTACTTTTTCATTTATAAAAACATAATGAAATGATTTACATCCCACATTGAATGGAGGACAGACCGAAATTATGGTAATATATTCCAAAGCTTACAATCGCTGAGATTTTGCTTTGATAATTAACTCAACAGGCGCTGTAACGCCCTGTGGCAGTTTGAAAACATATCTTTGAAACGTACACACACGCACTCGCATACTAGTGTATATATAGTATATATCTTATAATATTTAATATATATATGTATGAAACTATATATATATATATATATATATATATATATATATATATATATATATATATATATATGTATATCTACACACACACACACACACACACATATATATATATATATATATATATATATATATATATATATATATATATATTTATATATATATATATATAGTATATATATATATATATATATATATATATATATAATCTAGCGCGTTTAGTACCATGAAATTAAAATATATCACCCTTTTATGTACTTCTGCTCTTTTGACATTATACTTCGTGGGCGATATTTGACAATAAGTAGTACTGGCGAAACCGAATCTCTATGCTTCAGAGAAAATCCCTTAAAAAACTAAACTAAGCATTACATGAGAACAAAGAAACAGTCGATATATCATTGCCATGATGAAATATGTAGATGAAATATGTAACTGATTATCAACTGTAATCTATGGGGTACGTTTCGTCATCTAAGGGTGCGTTCACATTACACGAAAACGTGTCGTAAAAACTGGTAGGTAACTTATTGCACAGACATTACAAACAAGCTGGATATAAGTCCACGACTTAACTGGCAGCGCTGTCGAACTTCTCAGTTCTAGAGGTTCTTTATTCATCACACCATTGGACTGGAACAGCCTCCCAGAGGATGTTGTCCAACTGGAACTTCCGAACTTCAAGCGAAGACGAATACAATACGACCATAATACTATTCTATTTGCATCTTACTACTCTACCTGCATCTTAATACATTTTCAACTATTTATGAATATATTAATTAATTTTTTCCTTTCTATTTAACAAATGAATCTCTTCTTTCTGTATTTCCCTTTACCTCCACTACTTCTTCCTAATGAATACCATATTTTTAGGGAGCTTGAATTTCAAGTCAATGGCCCCATTGGGGTTGTTCCATATGAATAGGTATTATATTCTGATAATAATAATAATAATAATAATAATAATAATATAATAATAATACTCAAGACTACCGAACTGCGTGCCCTCCAGAATGTGAACAAGAGACTGCGGCAGGAGTGGGAGAGAGTGAGAAGCGGCCCTGGCACCAGTGGAGTAGGAGAGGAACCTATAGCAGCACGTCCGATACCCTCCGAGAAGACGGATTCGAAAAATAGAGAAGTATCTCTACAATCGTAACGCTGCTGAATTGGCCATTACTTTTAATAAAGTATGCTTGAGAGAGGGTCTGCTTCCTAAGTACAACAACAACAACAATAATAATAATAATAATAATAATAATAATAATAATAATAATAATAATAATAATAATAATACGCATGAAACGGCACACATAGTAAGAAAAGTGATGGACTCCTAAGGAGGCAGGATGCAATCCGGAACCCCACACTATAAATACCACCCAGTCGAATTGGAGGACTGTGATAGAGCAAAAAAAAAAAAAAAAAAAAAAAAAATAAATAATAAAATAAAATAATGATAATAATAATAAATAATATGATAATAAGTAATAATAATAATAATTGCCTCAAACTATAATCCGGCGTTTTCCAAAGCTTCGTTCTTTATTTAAGGTACTGACCTGTTTTCAAATTGTGATAAGGATACTGGAGTGTGGACGCACCCTTAGAATTGCATTCAATAACCAATTACTGCAAAATAAACGAAAACCACCCTCTAGCAGGCTTACCCTGTGGAATTACTAGGATTTTGTCTTAATTTTAAACGGAAAATTTCCATCAATTTCAAGGTTTTTCTTAAGTGCAATAGAAGGAATACTCTGAATTTGCTAAGGGACTACGTAACGTTCTGATGATGAAAACTAGAATAATAATAATAATAATAATAATAATAATAATAATAATAATAATAATAATAACCTACTCCAACCATAAAGCCATTCAAAACATAATTAATCCTACTGTTACAATATCAAGTCAAAATAAACGAACAAAGATTTCCAATATCCAGCGAAAACTTTCACAGATAACGAAAAATTCACGAAGGAGCGCCTGCTTTTATAACCTGACTTGACCACAGAGAGATGGAAACGACGATAACCTCGTACCTTCTGACAGCCAACAAGATGATTATAGGAAAGGCACAATCTACGACAACATCAGCTTTATAAAAACGTCAACAGTACACGCAGAAATCGGTGGAAGACTAAATTGTTTTTATCAAAAAGTTCTATACACAGAATAATATATATATATATATATATATATATATATATATATATATATATATACACATGTATATATATATATATATATATATATATATATATATATATATGTGTATATATATCTACTGCCTAAAATCTTCCCCTCTTTTCCATACGCATGAATAAAAATGGTTATGCAGTTTTCATTTACGATCTTAAATCTGCCTACTTACATCAAATATACGCAGTCCTACGAAGGGCCAATGACTGGATTTGCACGGTGTCATTAATAATAATAGAAAAAGAGAGAGAGGAGAGACGACGACGAGAGAGAGAGAGCTAGGAGTATGTATTGAGAGAGAGAGAGAGACCAACACAACCGAACGTTTTCATTCTTGTTGAAAAATGAAATGAACAGCATTTTCGTCACTCTGCGTGGTGTGAAACTCGCCACAAAACGTACGGGGTCTGTGATCCGACATCCACTACCGATGTTAAAACATGTCAGAGAAAACCAAAGCTACCGAGGCATTGGGTTGTGACTGTACACAAATGTGGCAAAGTATGAGAAAATGCTTGGAAGTTTTTTGTATAATGAGAGAGAGCTGAATGATATGACATTTAGGAACACAAAATAGAAAGGCAAGGGGATGCTAAACTTCGGACACCAGTCACAATCATACGAAGAATGATTGCGACTGGCGTTGGTGTGTTGTCCTTTTCCCTTTTGTTTTAGGATATTAATATATATTTTCTATATATTGTATGAAGCCACTTGGGCAGAGTTTCTTACGGACTTTGTTGATCCTCCTCACAGTCCCTTTGATTTGATTTGTAACAAGCACTCACAGTTTTGTTTTTCTTTTCGAATGACGTCGCTTTACCCCCACCTCCTCCTCGAGAGGTTTCGTCTTGTCCCGTGGAGACGGGGGAGGTAGTATGCTTCTAAAACACTGATGGAGGTTGCTGTGCTTGCCTGCTTGATTGGGTTCCCTATTGCATTTGTTACCAGTTGTCCCCACTGTTTGAAATCCCGAAAGGACTTCTACAAGCTTAAGGAGTGATACTCCTGTGGGATTTGCTCCACTAATATTGGAGTCTCAGCATTCTGGCTTTCTTCTCTGGTTTAGTTACACTGCCAAGGGGTACTCTATTAGACGGTTACAGATGTGAGATTGACTTTGCCTGGAATGGAATAACGTATTTTGACACCACCACTGCTTGTTTAGGTCCTACATGAGCCCTACCCATCCTAGATAGCTTGGATGGGTGACGTTGTAAGCATTGATTAACGTCTTGAGGAGTTCTCAGCGTAGAAATATTTACTCCATTTATTATATTTAAGATAGAGTGTAAAGTTAAGATATTCCTTTGCTTTGATTGATAACAATTATGTTGCCTTCTTTCTTTAATAGTATAAGTGAGTGCGAGTTTTTTTTTTAGTTCGTACATGAGGGAATTTGCGTGTTTATGAATTAATGTAATTATTAGAGGTACAAGCATCAATTCAATCTGAAGTTTTTGTATCGAATATTAAGTGTGTGTGTGTGTGTGTGTGTGTGTTTGTTTGTGTCCCCCTTGGAATCTTTTTACCCACTCTTGGTAAATTTACGATTGAATCCACCCATTGTGGATTTCGTCGCTACTATGGTGAATACTGCAAGTGAGTGTTTGAGAGATCTGTTGTGTGGTGGTCTTCAGGGCATTACACTGGTGTGACTGAAAGATGCAGTTAAATTAATGGGCACCACTTTGAGGTGTCAAGTAATGCGGGGATACGTAAAAGAGTACAAGTTAATGTACGATGACAACGATTTGATGGGTAAGGCTGAATGTTTGGGGGCGAAATGTTGGGATGGCAAATGTATATATGGTCCACAGAAAGATAAAAATGAGTGAGAGAGAGACTCTAAGAAAATCTCTGCCTTGAGGTAAAATATATCTAAATCAAACCACTGCCACCTGATCAAGTTAACCTATGCTCTTCAAACTGAGAGCCTCATCCAAGGACGTTTCCTCCACAAAGGAGTTCACAACCCTCTACTAAGTGCCCCTCTGTCACGGGACACAATGCGCTGGAATCCCAAACTCTTCGTAGGACACGTCGGGCAGTACTGCTTACTTCCTGTGTGGTAGCAGTCTATTTGAACTGACTGACCGAACATTATATACGTTAGCCCCCACGAAAAAAATGAAAAGCAGCAGTTCCTATAGCGCTTTCGCGTATTCTTGATACACCTCATCAGGGTACAGTATATGTATGTACATATATACCTATATATATATGTATGGTATGTATGATATATATATATATATATATATATATATATATATATACTATATATATATATACCCTGATGAGGTATATCAAGAATACACGAAATGAAAAGCAGCAGTACCTAGCACTTTCGTGTATTTTTGATACACCTCATCAGGGTACAATATATGTATGTACATATATATATACATATATATATATATGTATATATATAATATATACATACGTATATATATATATATGTATATATATATATATATATATATATATATATATTATATATATACCCTAATGAGGTCTATCAAGAATACACGAAAGCGCTAGGTACTGTTGCTTTTCATTTTTTTCTACTGGGTCTTGATATACAAACTTCACGTGTTACTTGCGATCGTATAACATATGTGTGTGTGTGTGCGCGCACATTTTTCTGTAATAACACAGGATTGCTCCTAAGTTTCCCTCCCCGCTACAGTCACATCAACGAGAGTTATTCCGACACGGTGAGAAAAGCCTTCAACGAGCTCAGATTCAGCCCTCTGTGCAAAAGAACTGTAGCCATTCCCTTCAAAGCCAAGATGATTTCGAACATCTAGGTAAATGGAAGAATCCAAACTCTAACCAGACGCTTAACATCACTGCAGACTCTCGAGTCTACGCTGGGCGATTTGGCGAAGCTTGGCTGAAGTTATCTGAAATTTCTGGAAGCCTCTTTAATGGTCCAAACCAACAATTATCGCAAAAAGGTCTTTACTCCTTCAGAGAATGCTGTCCCGGATCGTAAAGGCGATAGGGGGTATCTAGGGGGTATCATAATTGTTCACAGTCGGGTCGTAAAATTTTCGGTTGGGTTGCTGTTCGATACCGGGTTTCAGAGGCCGAAACTGTTAAGATGTCGATAAGGAAAGGAATCCTATTGGCATCACCTTTATCTATCTAGGTTTAATTGTTGAAATAAGATGCGAAGAGGGAAGAAACTAATCTATCTTGAGCTGAATTAAGAGACTAAGAAACAATAACTAACTTATGTACAAGATAAAAATAAAGATTAACATATCAGAGAAATTGAGAAATTGCTCGGGAATTTAAATAAGGGCAAATTTAAACAGGAGCGAATAAAGGAAGGAACAACAATGTTAAAAAATTTACAAGAAAATAAAAAATAAGATTAAGAAAAAATAAAACGTGACGCTTGAGAAAAGACCTATAAAAAACGTGACTGCAGTTTTAAACATCGATAAAAATAGCGAGCTAACAGCAACAGTAAACAGAATATTCAAAATTATGAGTGATCAAAAACTCAAAAATGTAACAAAAGCGCAGATAAATGCAATATATGAAATGGGAACAGATTTTAAGTGCAAAGCAAAAAGCTAGAAGTAAGCAAGCGATAAGGAAAAAGCAAAACGTTGAGATTAATAAAGACAAAAAATATAAACAAACAAACAAGAAAGACATAGATGCCAAGCCGGGGCAAGGGTGCCAAAGAGTCCCCCGCGATGGTGCTGCCAATAAAGGGACGGTGGAGACTGGCTGGTAGTAGGTACTAGGTAGGTAGGTAAGCGTGTCGTGTAAGAAGCTCTTCTCTCTCCCTACCTACACCGACGCCTGGCAACCTCTATAAGGACCAAACAAGACATAAAACCTACCCGCGGTGAGCTTTATGGCCCTGAGACCAAAGCTGGTGCTCGCTTGAGGGACAATGGCGGCTATGTGCAGGGGGTGAAGCAAAGGGGGAAGAAGAGGAGCCGAATGCATAGAAAGCGTCGGGGTTGGCAAAAGCTGTGAGGATAATGGAGGGAGACATAAAAACAAACGGTCGTACGCATAGAGCAGTCGATGGGGCGGGGGGGGGGGGGGGTGGCGGGGGGGGGGGGGGGGGTGAGGGGGGATGGATGTGAGGAGGTCGCTGAATTGAGAACCCGTCGGATTAACAATGCCGCGGTTAGTGTCTCGTTCTCGTTCGAAAAATATCGCCCAGCGAAATCTTTTCGCTGTGAATGCTGGGATTGTTTACCTTTCCTTCACTATCACTGCATCGAAGATATAAATAGAAATGATTCAACAAGTTAGAGAAAAAAAAAGTTCCAATTTTATTCAAATGCATGAAATTATTTTTAGAGCCTTTCTTGTGTTTAAAAAATGGAGCAGAGGAAATATGATGTACTTTGATAGCAAATAATTTCGTTGCCAGTGTTTTGCTTAAATAGTAAATCCTGACAAAAATCACACAAAAACTTGTATATATAACATTTCATGCTACAGGCCAAATGGGATGTCCGCCTTCACTGCATAACATCTAATGTCAATTACCTGCTAAGTAATCGATGTTCATGTTTAAAAGAAAAATTCAATTACCAATGACAGACTTATGCAGCTCTGCACACACACATATGCAAATTCAAATGAAAAATTAATAAAACCTAAAAAAAAAAGAATCACGTAAAAGTAAACGTACATTCTATCCCTTGTCAAACACATGCTAAGTTCTGCAAACTTATCAAGGCAAATTAACTCTTAAATAAACTGTAACTAAAGGACAAAATGAGCTGGGCCATCTACCACTGCACCTTTTGCACGAGAGAATACTGGCTTGCTGTGATGAAAAAAAAAAAAACGAATGTCGAACGAGCATGTATCACGTTTTATGTTTTGTTTTCCACTGACTGAACTTTACATGAAATCCGATTATCAGGTTATGCTCTCAGGTTCTCACAGGGAGAGCTTTTCCTTTCTTATGATTCTATTATGTTACTGCTCAAGCTTTCGGTACTTGGTTCAGATGACGATCCACGGGAAACTTGTGAGTCAAACAAAAAAGAAAAAAAATAATAAAGATAAAATGAAAAAAAAAAATCCTGTAATAAATATCTTGAGTTGCGTAATGATGTTTAACGTTTGACCATCCGTTTCTTATAAAATTTACACAATTAGCTATTCTGAAATACGTGATAGCAAAAACATAGTAAAAGTCTTCTAAGATGCTTAATGCCTTTAATGAATATGGTGCCAGAAGTGGCACTTAGTGTAAGAAGTCTGAGGACTTCTTAATGGGCATCGCTGGAAGCTCGTGAATGACATCATAATAATTCTCAATGGCTTATTAAATTCTCCAATGCCAGATCCGCTGGCGAATGGGTGAAGCAGAGCATACAATAGAAAAAGGTGCCTAAGAAGCGACGATGAAGTAGGAAGGGAAATTATAAAGAAAAGTGTATGTAAAGTACAATATAATAGTCGCAAAAGAGGAAGAAGGAAGTTGAAGTAGCTGAATTGGCACTCTCCTCTGGATGGAGAAGGGCTGGAATTCTCTTAAAAGGAATATGGCATTGTGGATGTGGTCCTTCCGCGGCTTCCAGCATCGGTAGCAGGGTTGAGCCGGCTGCGGCAAAGAAGTAGCCTAGACGGGGAGCTTTGAGAGGAAGACTCGAATCTTGCCTAGGTACTGGCACCGAGACTGTTCCCGGCAGAGTAGGAGGATTCAAATTCTGCTCAACGCACATAAGGGGTGGAGTGGGGCACTGCGTGATGCCTCCAAGTGGCGCTGGCTGTGCAAGGGCATGTCTGGGAAGGCTGCAGAAGCAGTCCAGAGCGAGGTAATGGCAGGAGCCCTGAGTCAGTTCAAAATTAGGAGGTGTAATGTCTTGGCCTAACAAGACGTCATAATTGCTGGGAAAGTATGTCACCACTGCCAGAGTACATAATTTTGAATGGTGAGGCCACATGATCCTCAAACGGACGGTGGAAAGGCACATTTTAATATGATTGAGGCTCTCAATAGCAATTAAATTAAGCCTCTCAGTCCTTGCTCCGGGAGAACTTTATCTTCCCTGATTACTGTGAGCTGCGCACCAGCGTCATTGAATGCTCAGACCTGGTGTGCAGGATAGTGACCTCTGGGAGGTGCAACAAATATGGGGCCCTGAGCTGGGGGATTATGGTTGATGGGTCCATTATTGCCATGTCAGTGGCAGGAATGGCAGCCCTTTTGGGGCAATGAGCCCATGAAGAGGTGTCCCCATGCACTTTGCCCAAGTCACAAAAGCTCCTGCTATAATCAGGCCTCGGCCAGTTTTTCCGCTGCCATTGGCCGATACTCTTGTTATTTTGGTGATGTCCATTCTGAGGGCGAGCGGAAGTCGACTGAGGAGGATCTGGTTTAGTTAGGCATTGCTCGGAAGAAGGCCCAGGTTTATTACATCACCCACACACGCAGCTGATTATTTTGACGCTGCCATATCTGGGAGTTACCAAGAGAGGGAGTGACAGGACGAATTTTCTTGTTTAGGGAACTTTGTAGTGAGTGGTAGGTGTCCCAGCTATCCACCCACTTACAGCACTTGGATTTTTGTCCAGTGAGTAAGTGGCATGTTCAGGCGGGGCATACGATAAGAAATCCTCCAACTGAGAAAGTTCGAGGATCTCGTCTGCAGATGCCCTTGTCCACCTCTGGAGGACAGGCATCTTCTTCGCCACCCATTCCGACCATGTTTGCCCTGACTCTTTTGGCAGGCTCCTCCATTTTTGTCTCCACCTGTAGAGGGTAATTTCGAAGGCTTTGATGATGGCCTCCCTTATGCGAGTGAGATCTCCTTGCTCGTAAGTGGGGAGGGTTTGAAAAGCGATGGTTCCCTTTCCCTTGAGATGTTTTACCAAGATGAGGGCTACTTCAGCGGGAGGAGGCTGGAAGGACCTTTTCTACATGGTCAAGCCAGGCCTCCGGCTCGGATTCGTTCCATGGTCGGATGAGGGTGCCCATGCTACTGAGCGTGGAGTGTGATGACCTGGATGAAGAGGGCTGTATGCTAGAATTAGCCATAGCCAGTTGATGAGCCCTTTCTGCTGCTCTGTCTGCCCTTTCTGCTTCCTTCTCTGCCCTTTCTGCGGCCTCCTTTCTCTCTTGGAATTCTCTTTCTTTCTCCCTTTCTATTCTTTCCCTCTTTTCTTCTCTTTCTTTCTCCTTCTCCGCTTGCTCGGTGGCTTCTCTTTTTTCCTGTAATTCTCGTTCTCTCTCCCTTTCTCTTCTTGCTTTTTCCCTCTCCTCGGCTATCTAAGTCGCTAATTCTTGGTCCTTAAGGTCTGCGGCTCTCCCTGCATTAGTAAAAGCCTTAATTTCTTCTAAGGCAGGGTTGTTCACCATCTTGTCAGGATGGGGTCCTAAAGGACGGAAGAATAACAATTAAATTAAACGAAGGTGGAATGAAAATAAAATCTTTGCAAGTGAAGGAGCAGAATTACTTGATGCTGACACGTGCTGAGAGTCCCAAATTTACGTGATCTGAAATTGATTCCTCAAATAGAACTAGATCGTCACAAAGGACGTAATATGGGCAGGAATACTGCACGAATGGTTCCACAGAACAGCAGTCACGGGCTGTAAATATTCACCGTAAAGGGCGTAAAATGGTGGTCGCACGAACAGTTAGTCAAAAGACTTGTAATGGGCACACATATACAAATGTAACAAAATACTCGCCACGTGGGTATAAAGACAGGACTCACGGGTGATATACCAACAGCCAGCAGACTGTAATGCACATATAACAATGCTGCAGATTTATAGGTCATGTGGATGTAAAATATGTTCACCGCACAGTCGATCTGAATATAACTTTAGACAAACAGATTAAAAAGGTAATGGCCAGTTAACAGACAGCAATGTGATGCACATATACAAATACGGGACTTATTCGTCAGGAGGTCAAGGAAAAATAATATCAGCGTCATGGACTTTTCAAAATAGAAACAGTCAACAAACTGAACTTAAATACACCTATATGTAAAGTACGGCAAAATTATTTGTCAACAGGGCAAGAAAAAGTTCATATCGGCCTCATGGACTTTTCAACATAAAAGCAATTAACAGACTGAAAAAAAATAATAAACCAGTTGACAGATGGTAATGGAATTTGCAACAGTGAATTATATAAAAATATGGCGTTACAAAGACGCGAAGTTATATAGCTCCGTAGTTCTTGATATGAATTTATTTGCTCACTTCTCCCAGTTTGGTCCTTGAACCTCTTATGGGCCCCGTTAAAAATACACTTGGGGTTAATGGCCACGGACCCAAACACAGCTGGCCTGGCGTATGTGCATGTGTTGGTTCCCTCTACCTCATTGGGTAAAATGCGATTGATTTAAATAAATATTTCGGAAGGAGACCCTCTCTTAAGCATGTTTTGTTAAACATGGTTGCTGCTTCAGCACTATTAATCTTGTAGAGTCTTCTATTTTTCTGATGACAGATTTCTCTCTGTTGCTTAGACTGGTGAGCAACGTGCCAAAGGGCATGGTAAAATCCGGTTGTCGAGTTATTTTTTGGTGTTTATTGTTACATTTGGCTTTTACAATTGTTCTCTCTCTCTCTCTCTCTCTCTCTCTCTCTCTCTCTCTCTCTCTCTGCAACACGATGTTTCGTCCAGACTTACAGGACATTTTCCAGCGATGACTGCAGAGGGACTGAATTCCAGTGGCAAGTCTTTGTCCTTATAACCTGGTGTTGCAGCTCAAAAGTGGCTGGGGAACCCCTGGGGTAGGTCGAATTTTCATTGGTTCCTGGGAAGATGATTCATACAGCGAGCATTCTCGAGCCTTACAGACCTCCTCAAGCAGGTGATATCACTGGGAGCCTCCTGATTGACTTCTATCTGAGTGACGTCACCACTGATATTATTTTCATTGCTATATGTGCCACGTCCAGTGTTGGCCATCTCATCTGATATCTCTTGTGCGCTGGTACTCTTGTTGGGTGGGAGGGGCGTGGTCCTCCTCACACATGTCGGTATCAGGAACACTTTGTGTAGTGTTCAGTGGAGGTTTTTGTTCAAGGATAAAAAGCGCTTCTAGGAGATGCAGACATCGTGGGATGGGGGCTCTTCCAATGATTTTTATATTTCTGAAGATGTCGCCTCTTTTGGTATTTTGTTGGTGTACTGCAAGGGCGTGTTGCCTAATGGCATCCTTCTGGGCATGGCAGGAGATCCTCTTCAACAGGCGTATCGTCATCATACCAATGTAAATCCCAGGACATCCTTGGATGGGGCATACGTATCAGTAGACGACAGAGGAAAAGAACAAGAATATTCCACACCTGGAGGATATAAAACTATTCTACAAAGCCTTCATACACCAGAAATACAAGGATGACAAAACAGGCATTAAGAAAATAATAGAGGATCACGTCTGCCCTATGGAGGAAGGGAAGAGAGTGTCCCTCATTATTTATTACAAGAATTGGCGTATTAAGGACCTCCTGATGAGGAACAACCCTACACCCCCCCACCCGTAGGAGACCCCCTAAAGCAGACCAATGTTGTCTACCAATATGTAAGCCCCGCCCAAGGATGCCCTTGAATTTACATTGGTTTGACGACGATGCACCTGTAGAAGAGGTTCTCCTGCCACACCCAGGAGGGTGCCATTGGGCAGCATGCCCTTGCAGTACACCTACAAAATATCAATAGAGATAACATCATCAGAAACATAAAAATTATCGGAAGAACCCCCAACCCACGATGTCTGCACCTCCTAGAAGCGCTTTTTATCTTTGAACAAAAACCTCCACTGAACACTACACAAGAAATGTTCCTGATATTGACATGTGTGAGGAGAACCACGCCCCTCCCACCCAACAAGAGTACCAGCGTGCAAGAGATATCAGATGAGATGACCAACACCAGATGTGATATATATAGTAATGAAAATAATACCAGGGGTGACGTCACTCAGATAGAAGCCAATCAGGAGGCTCCCAGTGATATCAACCGCCTGAGGAGGTCTGTAAGGCTCGAGAACGTTCGCCCTATGAGTCACCTTCCCAGGAACCAATGCAAATTCGACCTGCCCCAGGGGTTCCCCAGCCGCACTTGGGAGCCGGCAACACCAGGTTATAATGACACGGACTCGCCACTGTAAACTGCCAACGGCTATACCACGTTGAAAGCACTGCTTCTCGTCCGATCAGCGAATTTAAGCAACGTTGGGTCTGGTCAGTACTTGGATGGGTGACTGCCTGGGAACACCAGATGCTGTTGCCGTCTAAATTTCCCTACGGGCTGCTCTGAGAGCAAAAGCCCGTGCTGGCACAAGGCCAGCTTAATCTCAAACAACAACAGCAACCACTGGAATTCAGTCCCTCAGCAGTCATCGCTAGAAAATATTTGTAAATATTTCCAGTACTGGAGAATTACACGATTCCTCTGATCCATTGAAACAAAATGTTTTTATTGCTGGTTATCTTGTTCATAAATAAGGGGTAACAGATGCAAGTGAAGGTAAATTTCAAGTGAATTTTTAGAGGAACTGAGTCGTGGTGGCCTTTGTGTTCCTACACTTGACATAGTGTTCTTTGGTCAAAGTACACTCGACAAGAAAACTGAAGATACAGTTTTCATTAGCTTTCGTTCATCCAATTTCCCATTTGTTTTTACTGAAAAGACATATCACTAAATTTACTCTAGAATATGAAAATACATTGCAAATTATATCATATAGGTTAAAACTGCAAAACAAAACCGTTCAGATACTTAAAAACACGATATATGTCCGAAGTAATTGGAATTTCTCAGATGGATTCGTTCATAGAGATCTGGTAGATAGAATGTGAATTTCTGATTTTAGTACTATGTATCACGAAGACAATATTTACTAGTTTTGCTTCATGAGCGGGGATATATTGCATTATCGTAAGTGGTGAATGCAATGATTTTAGTTTCTACAAACTTATGTTTGTATTCCAAAGCGATTAAAGTTAGCTGACGTCAATGGTACTCAATGTTGTGACGGCTAAGGTAGGTTGAACAAATCTAGTTTCATCCGCAAGAGCGTTTTCTATGATGTGAGGAGGAGCCCTAGAACTTCAAGCAGGAAAGCGCAAGTCACTGGATACTGGCTAACGTAACGGATTTCACACTTTGATTACTTTGACGTTGACATGGATCGAATGCTGGTTGCTGTTTACAAAGCTACTGTCTTTAAACATAAATCTTAATCAAGGTTTAAGGAGCATGTTAGCTCAAAGATTTTCTGGCTATATGCTCCCATTACAAAGCAGTTCGTAGCAGCCTACAGCCCTACACGACTGCATTTCTTTGCCGCGAGGCTGAAAGATCTCCCACGATATAAAACTTTAATTGCCTGTGCAATCCATATTGAGTTATTTGTGGTAATAAATATTTTTACATAACACAGCTTTTTTCGTGAATGATTTGTGGATGAAACCTGATTTTCAAAAGTAAAGACTACATCAAGAAAGCAAGAATGACCGCACTCTGTGTCTAAAATTTTCCAAGGCAACTGTCGAATGTAATCAAGATTAGGGTATGAATTTCTTAGAGAATTAACTTGAATATTATGATCCTTCAAATTTAATCTAGCATAATGCAGCACGATCTTGGCAGTCATATGATATCGCGCAAGCATAGGCCTATCGATAGAGATACTTAATTAATTATATTTTCTTCTGCCTTTCCCCGTCACAAGTCAAGTCCGGTCACAAGTAACTATCATTCTCTCTCTCTTTCTCTCTTCTCTCTCTCTCTCTCTCTCTCTCGCTCTCTCTCTCTCTCCACTTCTAAAACATACTTTAAAAAAAATATATATATATATATATATATATATATATATATATAATATATATATATATATATATATATATATATATATTACCACTCAATCTCCCAAAGAAAATATAATGAAATTAAGTAGTTATAAATAGGCCCAAGGTTTCACATGAGCAGATTTTGCTCCTCTCTCTCTCTCTCTCTCTCTCTCTCTCTCTCTCTCTCTCTCCACTTTTAAAACACATTTGAAAAAAATATTATCACTCAATCTCTCAAAGTAAATATAATGAATTAAGTATCTCTATAGATAGGCCTATGCTTGCGCTCTCTCTCTCTCTCTCTCTCTCTCTTCTCTCTCTCTCTCTTCCAAGTTTCTCATCTCTCTCTCTCTCTCTCTCTCTCTCTCTCTCTCTCTCTCTCCCCACTTTTGAAACATTTGAAAAAATATTATCACTTAACCTCTCAAAGCAAATATAATGAATTAAGTATCTCTATCGATATGCCTATGCTTGCGCGCTCTCTCTCTATTGTCATAATGTTTCAGTCTTTACTGTATTGTTCCTCACGATTTCCACAAGTACAGCCCAAATTTTAGGACCCTTTCTCTCATTGTTTAAGATACCTCTTTAATTACATATGAATTTTACGTCAGTTTAGTGTCAAACATTACTTAGAAATAAGGTTTCACAGTAGGTTTTAAAAAAGGATGATCGATATTCTACCCTGAACTGACGTTACCAAACCAACATTAACGAATAATATAGAGCCTGTTTCTACATTCAAGTATAAATGAGTATAGGACCTCAACAGAATCTTTATGGTGTAAAGTTGATGGAAATCTAGAAAGCAACAAACGCTATAATTTTGAAGCTCCGCCCCCTTTCAAGAGTTGCCAGGTGTGGCATTATTGAACAATAGCTATATGTCCGAAGATTTAAAAAAAACTGTATCTTAAGTTTCCTTGCTGAGTGTACTGTCGGCCAAAAAACTCTTGGGAGAGTTTCATAATTTTTCGTTCACCTGCCTGACGCACGATACATGCCTTATTTATCTATTTTTCTTTTCAAAGATGGAAGAAATCATATGTAATGACGTTAAAAACAGTCACTGATATCTTTAGAACATTATGTTATGTTATTATGTAAAACTATTTTCCATATATATAGCAAAATTGACGTGAACGAAACGAAGTTATAAAAAACGTCATATCACAACCATAGATATACATTACCAAATAGATAGGAGACACCTATCACTAGTAGTATCGCATAAACATAGTCCTTAAATCTTAAATTATCATTTCAATATTAAGTTGAAGGTAGTTGAACTTTTCCATTTGTTAAATTTTACAGAAAACATTGGAATCTCACAAAATGCTATCAAATTTAAAACCAAAAAGAAAAAAAAACATATCCTAACAGTGTGAACCAGGCGACCTCACTCTATTGCTTTTGATGTTATTTGCATGGGAATCTAATGTCAATGTGTCATTTATCGGTCTAAGAAACATCCCTAGATGAGCGAGAGAAACAGGATGATATGCAAGGAATTCGATGAAAAATAAGACTGAATTATATTCGTTTGATTTTTTTATGATTGCTTTTTGACTTTGAATAGCTAGGTCAGAGTTAATTATGTTAAGCAATTATGAAAAGGATAAGAAGAAAGGCGAACATGGCTAATAAAACAAGAATAACGGGAATAGTCAAATAAAGCAGATTAATATCTATATATATATATAATCTATATATATATATATATATATATATATATATATATATATATTGTCGATTTAAATATTCATTAATATTACGTATCCGAGAGAGTATAGACCTAGGCTAATCATGTGGGAAAATCAGAAGTCCAATTTAGGCCCACTAAATGTGTCATGCAAATTATTTTATTGATCAAAGGACAAAATTAGTTTAATTAAACATCGTTTTCAAAGAATGTTAACGCCTTGATGTATTATTTATCGGCTGTAGGAGACGAAATGACAACACCCCAGTGCAGTACGATACGTTGAGTAAAGACTCGAGCGGCAGCAAAGCCAACTTCAAAATCTTCGGTATGCTGTTGTAAGGACAACGCTTTTTCCCTATTTTCATTGTAACCAATCATCAAGTCGCGTTGTTCTTACTTCCATCCGATAGAGCGTTCCGCGGCCTTTCCGCCGATGTATAACACATGCAATTCCATTATTTGTACGCTTTATTATATCTAAATGAATGTCTGTAAGAAAACACAAATTTACCGTCTTGGAGTCATTTCTGTTTGCGGTGCGAGACAGCACTACATATCCGTCCGCACCTGTCTATGTCAACTCAGTTTGCCTGTAAATAATTTACCAGTACCCAGCTACCTGTCTTAATCTCTGGTCTTCACAACTGGTGACCTCCCGGAGTTGGTGACACAGCGGTTTAGGCCCAGCCTTTAACGGACTAAATACGGCCGCTCACCTTCAGAGAACCTTTAACGGACTCAATACGGCGCCACAGTTTAGGTCTCTGAAAACTCCACTGTGAGGATGACCAACGCCATTAACGGACTAATCACGGCACTGCTTCCCAGCGTGTTTTGGCGTTTATTTCGTGGACGGGTAGCTGGGTGCTGGTCACCCAAAACAAAATTCAGGCGGCGGATCAGAAACATCCATCCAACGTCGTGGCCTCCTTTGTCTCACCCTGGGGACGCCAGATATCTTCTCGACCCGCCGCAACTGCGGGCCCCCTCGGTTTTTCCCCCGGCGCCATTGCCACACCTACGAGTCCCCAGACGAAATTCCCTGTCTGCCGGCGCCGCTGCTACACCCAGGGATGTGCTTTACCCACCCGACGTCGCTGCCTGTGGGCTTCCCCTGCTGCCGACACTGCTGCTATAGCCAGGGACGTGCTTTACCCACCCGACGTCGCTGCCTGTGGGCCTCCCCTGCCTGCCGACGCCGTTGCTACACTGAGGGACCTGCTTTACCCACCCGACGTCACTGCCGCACACGTGGGCCTGCTCAGCTCCCTGACGTCGCTGCCTGTGGGCCTCTTCAAACCCTCGACGCTGCCGTTATTCCTGGGGCTCGCTCGGCCTTTCTGACGTCGATGCTACACCTGTGAACCTGCTCACCCTTTCTGACGCCGCCGCCTGCAGTCCTCCTCGGCCCACCGACACCGCTGCCACGCCTGTGGGCCTCCCTTGCCTGCCGATGCCGCTACCTGGGGGTTTCCTCGACCTGCTGACGCTGCTGCTCACCTGTGGTTCCGCTTTGCCCACGGGACGCCGCTGCCGCACCTGGGGATCCCCACGGCCCGTCCCACTCCACCACCACACACAATGCAGCTCTCTCTCGCAGTCTTGGTCGCCCAGCATACAGTAGAACCCCCCAGGCTACCGCCAGGGGAGGCATCCTGTCGATCAGCAAAACCAAAGGACTATACTCGAGGACGCCCCACATCAAGTGCCACAATGACACGGGGTCGCCCCCTGCCTCAAGATTGTCATCCAATAATTACTCCATAATCATTGTCTTGGGGCGGAGTATTTGTAAGGACAACGCTTTTTCCCTATTTTCATTGTAACCAATCATCAAGTCGCGTTGTTCTTACTTCCATCCGATAGAGCGTTCCGCGGCCTTTCCGCCGATGTATAACACATGCAATTCCATTATTTGTACGCTTTATTATATCTAAATGAATGTCTGTAAGAAAACACAAATTTACCGTCTTGGAGTCATTTCTGTTTGCGGTGCGAGACAGCACTACATATCCGTCCGCACCTGTCTATGTCAACTCAGTTTGTCTGTAAATAAATTATCAGTACCCAGCTACCTGTCTTAATCTCTGGTCCTCACACTGTCACGAAGCTAGAGTTGAGAATAAAACTAGAAATCGTGGACCCATCGGTATATATTTTCCTTACTTTGCAAAATAATTATCTTTAATAAGTTGAATAAGTCTACTCAATTCTAATGTAATTTATTTCAAGTATAGCACCTTTGAAAGGAAATGTTATTTATTGATACGTAAATAATCTGGCACCTGCATACGGTAATATTTCCTTAACGAACAACGAATTCTTCGTTGGCCGTCTGTGCGTTGACACCTTTATGAGGTAAGGGGTGGGGCTAGGGGTGGAGGGTGACTAGGGACAGGGGACTTACTGTATACTGTTTGTGGGAGACATTCAAAAGACACTGGGAGACATTAAGAGACTTCATTAGTATTATTATAAGTTAATTGTCCATGCCAGATCATTAATTGTTTGGGGAGTGCCCCATCTGAAGGCGTCTCTCTCTCTCTCTCTCTGAAAAAAAGAGAGGAAATAATGAAATAAAACTCGTGAAGAGCAGACATGGGTTCGACACTTAGCCCAAAGCCCCAATAAAACGTAGGTTTTTGAGGTCGACCCGACCTCAACTGGGGTCTCGCCCATCAAATATGCAGCGTCCTTATCTTTTATTTAACTTGTGGGGGGCTGGGGGGAGTTGGGGTGGAGAGTTATGCTCTTGGTTCTAAAAAGCTATCACAGAGAGTAGGGGAAGCAGTCGGAGACGAAGCTATTGCAAGTATGTGGGGCGATCACTTCAACAATATCCTGAATTGCATAAATGATCAAGATTCCCGAAGGGATGTAGATAACCTCCTTACTGACAACATTCAATTTCATTTTGCAGACTGTATTACGCCAGGTAACATCAGCGATGCCATAAACAGCCTACCTAATAATAAATCGCCCGGCTGTGATGGTCTTCCTGCAGAGGCCTTCAAACTCTGCCATCCGATAATTTACATTTTGCTAGCTGCCCTATTCAATGCGTGCATAATTCACCGGTTTCTTCCAGACTCCCTACTCTTAGTTCACTTGATACCATTAATCAAAAACAAGCTAAAGGATGCAGCTGACCCTGGCAACTACCGGCCGATTGCAATCACAATGATCGCATCGAAGATACTTGAGTCTGTTCTTCTAGTTAGACTTCTCCCCTTTCTACACACCACTGACAACCAGTTCGGGTTTAAAGCAAACCACTCAATCGACACCTGCATCTACATACTGAAAGAATTGCTGAACTACTACCTATCATCAGCCTCTCCTATTTTCCTTTGTTTTGTAGATGTGAGAAAAGCATTTGACCGAGTAAACTACCTGAAGCTCTTCCTGAAGCTGCATAAAAGGGGCACACCCCAGTACCTAATTGGCATTTTACATTGCTGGTTCTCCACACAGCAATTCTGTGTCAAATGGGGTAAGGTGTTATCTTACACCTTCGGCTCCCTAAACGGGCTTCGGCAAGGGGGCATTCTCTCTCCATACCTGTTTAATACGTACACAGATGACTTGAACGTCAAACTGAACTCGCTCCCAATCGGATGCACCGTCAATGAAACAACTATAAACAACCTCTGTTACGCCGACGATATGGTTCTGATTTCCCCATCAGTGCAAGGTCTCCAACGACTCATCGACACCTGCCGCCAATATGCAGAGGAATTTGATATAATCTACAACGAAACCAAGACCCAGTGCATGTCGCTGCTCCCGAGATCGCTTAAGCATATTGCAGAACCTCAAATTTTCCTTGGAAACCATCGGCTGGAATTTGTGCACGAATTTCCGTATTTGGGTCACATTATCACCGACGACCTAAAAGATACGGCAGACATTGAAACAGAGGCGTCGGAAACTATGTGCAGCTGGCAACATGATTGCAAGGAGGTTTGCCTTCTGTCACCGAGGCGTGAAACTGCTGCTATTCCGCTCGTACTGCTACAGTATCTATGGGTGCTCCCTCTGGACGAACTATACC